>NW_027205260.1:0-16496 GCF_024711535.1 Dipodomys merriami
AGAAATGTGAATCAAATACTAAGTTATTAAATAGGAAAATGATTTCATTTTTAGAGGAAATAATATTTTGCCTGGCTTATCTACAGACAAACATCCATGTTGGATAAAGTCAATATATTAAAATCACATAATTTCCCCTAGTCATAATTTCCTACCATAATGATAGCATACCTAGCTGTATAATCAAGTAGAATAGCCTGGTATCAAAAAAGTTATTGACTGTCAAAATTAAGAAAATACACATTGCAGTTTCAAGTTATCTCTTATTTGATCTGGTTACCATTAAATGCTCATGGTTTAACAAATGTTCTGTGAAGTTTTCTTCCAATTCTGAAAAATTCAATCTAGAAAAAAATTCTTGTATGTCTGTATATATGTATGTATTTAACAATGTCTCATTTTATGGTTGAAACAGGCCTGGTTACACCAATTTTACAATTTTCCTGCCTCTGCACACCTATAATTTTTTCTTTTAAAAAATAATTGTTTCGGGCTGGGAAGGTGGCTCAGTGGTAGAGTGCTAGACTTGAGCTGAAAAGCTGAGGGACAGCGCCCAGGCCCAGAGCTCAGTCCCCAGACCAACAACAACAACAACAAAAAAAACCTAAAAATAAATTATTATTTTAAGTAGTTTTACAAAAGAATTGCGTTTAACACAGTAGTTGATGAATATATTGTACCTTGATCAGTGTCATCCTTCAACGTTCTCACCTTTCCCTCCCCTACCACCCTTTCTCTTCCTCTTCTTAGTTTTGTAGGATGTACACTTGATTCTTGATTGCCTTCTCCTCCTCTCTTCATCCTTTTACACCTTTCTCCTTGATTCCACCTCACTTTTTTTGAATACCCACTGTCTTGTGTTTTATTTAGCTGAACTTTGATTTTCCTTTGCTAATGCATTTAATGCATTTGTATACACTTATCTACTACCCAACAAGTTCGCTTAAACGTTTATAAGCCATTGATTTCGGTACCCGGTTATTGTATATACATTTATTTGAATTAGGGAAGGGAGGGGGAACAACAGAATAGGAATACAAAGGACAAGGAGGGAACCAATGCAACAGCGATATACACAAGACAATATGTTAGAAATGATCTGTATAACGTGGGGGCTGGCTGCGGGGGAGGGAAAATAGGAGAAAAATGAAGGAAGAAGTAACAAATTTGACAAGAAATGTACTTACTACCTTACTTATATAACTGTGACTCCTCCGTACATCATCTTGACAAGTAAAAATAAAGTTTGTAAGCTAAATCCAGCTTCCACCTATAAGGAAATTCATGCAGTTTTGTCTGTCTGGGCCTGACTATTTCACTTATCATAATTTCCCCCCCAAATCTTTCCATTTCTTTAGAAATGGTATGATATCATTCTTTCCAATGGATCAATAAAATCCCCATGTGTATATGCATCACATGTTCTTGATCCATTCATCCATTGAGGGTCATCTGGGCTGATTTCATACCTTGGCTGTGGTCATGTCTGTGCTGGTGGCTTTACTGTATTCTGATTTGTAATTTTTTGGATAGTAAAACTGCTGCATCATAGGTACTTGTATGTTTAATTTCATGAGGAAACATACTATTTTCCAGAGTGATTGATTCCCTTATCGAATATTAGATGGTTAGAAGACTATTGTGGATTTATTTCTGGGTCTTCTGTTCCACTGGTGCTCATTACTACAGGTCTGTAGTAGTCTTTGAAATTTGGTTTTGTTATACCTCCAGTGCTACTTTTGCTTTTGCGATTCAGGGCCTTTTATGGACCCAATTGAATTTTTGGATTGTTTAGAAATAATTTCTTGAAGCACAAGATATTTTTTCCATACCTAGAATTCTCTTAAGTTTCTTCAAATATAGTAGATGTTAATGAGATTCACCTAATAATATGTAATAAAAATATTTGAATATATTTTATTTAACAATTAATTTGAAAAATTGGAGACTGATATAGCAAAAATACTCATGTCTGGAATCAAATTTTCTCCAAAAAATATAGTATTTTTTAATATTAATCATTGAGTTTTTTTCATTAGGTCTTACTTTCTTTAGGTCTTACATATAGACTTCTATGATTATTTTTATCATCCTTAAAAAAATGTTAAATCAAGTGGATGTATTTCTTAGAAACCAAAATTTTGTGAAAATTTATTTCATTAGAAATATTTGGTGGTTAACAACTATTTTATGTTTTTTAGTTTTTTAAAAATATTATTGTAATTGTGATGTACAGAGAGTTTATAGTTACATGTCAGGTATTAAGTACATTTCTTTTTGAACAGTTTTATAAGTATTTTAAAAGGAATAAAAGACACAAAGTATCACTTGCTTTGTTCAAAAATTCCCAGTGTAATTAACTTCTATTATTGAATTTAGTTAAGTAAAAATAGCAATGTATCTAGAAATACATAGAATTGCAGATACCATAAAGAATTTTTATATATCATGTAATAAAAATTATTTGACCCCTTAACTTAATTGTAAATAATCTCATTGAAATGTAAAGTTTTTACAATCATATTCTTCTTGAGAGATTATTGCACTTTTAGCTTTACACATAGATTATAAATTTTAAAACTTAGTAGCTATAAATGGTGTAGAGGGCTATAAGAAGAAAAATGGTGTATATGCCTGTTTCCTTTTTAGTATAACAATAGTTTGTTCCTGTCAGATTTATACAAGAGCTTTTCTTTTATATTGTTATGCTTAGAATTTATCCTACCATATGTACATCATTACAAAGGGATATTTCTTAATAATTAAAATGACTTTTAAATTATATTTGTGTTTGAACATGTAATATATGTCCCTAAGAGGATTCTGGTATATAATAACAAACTATTTGAAAAATCTACATTTTATGTTTGGGTACAGTTGATAATAATAGAAACATTTAGTTTAATTTTCTGTAAAATATCGTCAATCATCCTTTCTTTCTTTCTTTCTTTCTTTTCTTTTCTTCCTTTCTTTCTTTCTTTCTTTCTTTCTTTCTTTTCTTCCTTTCTTTCTTTCTTTCTTTCTTTCTTTCTTTCTTTCTTTCTTTCTTTCTTTCTTTCTTTCTTTCTTTCTTTCTTTCTCTCTGTCTGTCTTCCTGTCTTCCTCTCTCTTTCCCTTACTCCCTTCCTTCTCTTTTTAATCTCTTTTCATAATTTTTTCTTTCAAAAAGTTGTAGTGAGCACCAATTTTAGAAGATTGTATATGAATTGAGAAAGGGAAAGGAAATTGACTGCAATGTTCAAATTTAAAAAAAATAAGTTAAAATGATATTGCTAACTTTGACTTTATAGTAAACAGGCAAAAAAATATACTTCAATCTTTGTTTGACAGTATTATATAAGAATTGGCTCCTAATTTGATGTCTATATTAATTTAATGTGAATAAAACATGAAAAATGACCAGAACTCTCAGGCATGGAATTCTGCCACATATAACATTTTAATATCACATAATACCACATAAAAATAAAAAGTCATAAAATACTTATACTTTTATTTGAAACATATTCCATAGTGTATTGTCATATTAGGTTATGAATTATAATAAAATATCTAAATAATATAGTTCATGCTAAGTTTTGATAAGAAATATATGCAAAATTCCCTAATATTCAAAAGATAGGTGTGTTTATATGCAGGGTCTATAAACACCTACTCAGACTAGTAATCCAGTATATATTCCTTATAAATAAATACTAAATGTTTCTGTTCTGTTAGTTTCTGAATTACCGAAATATAGGTTAGATGTCTTAGATATACCTACATATGTCTGGAATGTGTTATAGACTCATATGTATGTGTGTGTTCAAATATGTTCGATCATTTGGGTTAGAATATTTTTGCACTCTTTTCTTTTTATAAGCTGAAAATAACAGATATTATAAATAACATAAAGAAATGATTTAATTGTTTGCCAGAAGTGTCTTATAATGTCCAAATAACATTTGATTGTATTTGATTACTGTTTTAGATTACTGTTTTAGATTCTTAACGGGAAATAATAAGGGACTTTAATAACTAAGATAATGCCATAATCCATGTTCTAGTCTCATTATTTAACTTAAACAAGGCCAGAGACAGGGGACATTATGGGAGAAGAAAGAAGGAAGTCAAGTAGTTAATATGTGCTAAGTTATAGTTAGAAATATGAAGTACTGCACTCTAAGAAACAATTAAGTAGCATAAATTTAAGAAAGAAAGAGATCATTTTCAGTGTTTCAAGATAAATGATTAGTGTTTGTGGGGATAAATATAATCTAATTTAAACATAATACAGAAATGAGTTAAACTTAGATGTTAAAAGAAGCTTCCTAATCACATAAAGCCTATTGACTTGTTTCTAAATTAGATTACTTCAGTGTGAATTAATGCAGTTTCCATCAAAGACTTAACTCCTACACTTTCACTTATTTGCCATAAGCTTCCTATTTGCAAATTTGGGTCAATGCAAACGCCTTTCCTATAAAATATCAGTAATTAGTGCAGTGAAGCATGAAATCTCTTGCTTTCGGAGCTCTATTTCATTTGTGACATGCCCATGCTGTAATTTTTAGTAGGAATAATTAATTATTTAATTCTATATGTAATTCTGGTGGTATTTTGACATTTAAATGCTTTCTCATATTACCTTTCTGGCTTTTCTTTATTTGAAGAGGAACTGTAATTTAAAATATATTTTTTAATTATACCTTTTAAAGTTGGATGATGGTGGCTCACGCCTGTCATCTTAGCTACTCCGGAGGCTGAGATCTGAAGATCACAATTCTAAGACAGCATGGAAAGGAAAGTCCCTGAGATTCTTATCTCACCAGTTCAAAGCCAGCCTGGGCAGGAAAGTCCCTGAGACTCTTATCTCAAAAACAAACAAACAAACAAACACTCAGAAAACTGGAAGTGGTGCTGTGGCTCAAGTGGTAGAGCACAAGCCTTGAGGTGAAGAGCTCAAATGGCAAAAGATAATGGTAATATGTTTAAGTAGACTATGTTGATTCCTGATTCCTCTTTTTCATAATTTATAAGCACACGCTAGTTCTCAGGTAGCACAAGTCACATTAAATGACTCTTCAAATGATTACAAAAAGAGAAGCCTGTAATTTATATAGGGCAATTCATGTTTTATTTATAGGGTTTCTTAACCTTAATATGACTTGAATAAAACAGTATTGAAACAAAGAAGTTACATTTTTTTTTACCAGATAAAGAGCACCTGAGTGATGTGTGAATGTTAAATATGTACACATGGTGCCTGTAAGCCAGGTGATGATATGCAGCGATAGGGATTCTATCACTCACACAAACACCTATGATCATCACTGATGAAGAAAAAAAATGTTTACTTTTCCAGATAGATTTTAAGTATCCAGTCCTTGATGGCATTGAACTCTTTACAACTCTGGTGGAAGCATATCATGACAGAGACATAAGGCTGAAGAAAGACGCTCACATAGTGAGCAAGAAGAGCCCAGGTTCCTGTAGTGTTTTTAAGGGTGTTTTACGAAAGATCTAAAACTTTCCCACTAGGCCACACCTCTTAAAGTTTTCACCAGTGCTTAAGACTACCATAGACAAGGGACCAAGATTATAACAAATGAATCATTTTAGATCCAATGTATAGCAGGAAGAAATGGATGGAGGTGGATGAGAAAATTTGTTAGGAAATGGAAAGACTTGGAAAAATTTATATTAAGTGAAGTAAGCCAAGCCCAAAGAAGCACAGGCCCCATGGTTGTCCTTATTTGCAATATCTAGTATATGTCTGAGAACAGCAGAAAGGTCAGATAAATTGATTTAGGGAAATGAACCCTAAGATATGTATTCAAATGTTTTTTTTTTCTTTCATGCGATTGTTTCTAACATATTTATAAGATTATTTCTTTGTTGCTTTGTATGTCCCTCCCCCACGGTATAACTCCTGCTCTCACTGTATTTGATGTTGGTATAATTTGTGGAGGGGAAGGGGAAAAACAAGTCGTTTAAATAGGGATACAGGTGGACCCATTGCAATAATGAGACATACAAGTCGTTATGCCGAAAAACAAACTTTACAACTTTGGTCGGCGGGGTGGGTGGGGGGGCAGGGTGGGAGATGGGAAGGGATGGGAAGGGGAAACAAAGGAGGAGGCTACAATGTTTGATAAGAAATGTACTCATTATCTTGCCCATGTAATTATAACTCCTCTGTATGGTATTTTCACAATTAAAAAAAAAGTTCAAAGAAAGAAATGTCAGAGTACTTGGATTTAAGTAGTATTCAAAAGGAGCATCTGTAATCTGTAATCTGCAATCAGAAAGCAGAAATTGGTTCAAGGCCAACCCAGGCAAGAAAGTTAGTGAGATCCCATCAAGAAAATGTGATACACACACACACACACACACACACAATGGGATTCTATGCCTCCATCAGAAAGAATGGCATTGCTCTATTTGTTAGGAAGTGGAAAAACTTGGAAAAAAAATTTTATTAAGTGAAGAAGGCCAGGCCCAAAGAAACACAGGTTTCCTTATTTGCTGTAACTAGTATAAGTTGAGGACAAGCAGAAAAGATCAAAAGCTATGTACAAAGGTCAAAAGCTTATGTTAATTGACATGAACCCCAAGATAGGGACTCAACTTGTTTTTTTTTCTTTTTTGCTAGTGTTTTTTACATATCTAAAATGTACTATGTGATATTTTTTGTTTCTTTTGTATGTTCTTCCCCCAAGCTATAATCCCAGTTTTCACTGTATTTGTTGTTGGTGCCCTACACCTTTATATACATTTTTCTAATTTGTCGAGGGCAAGGGAAGTAACAAAATGCTGAAACAAGGATACAGGATGACCCATTAACAATGAGATGTATAAGACACTATGTTAAGAACCAACTTTATAGCTTGGGAGAGGGAGAGTTGGGGAGGTGGGGAGGGAAGGGATGGTAGGGAAAAACAAAGGAGGAGGTAACAATGCTGGACAGGAAATGGACTCATTACCTTACTCATGTAACTGTAACTCCTCTGAACATTATTTTTACATTTAAAAACATAAAAAGACAAAAAATACCTGGAAAAGTTAAAATTTCCAAATATTGGTAGTCTATGCATTTGTCTCCTTCCATTGTACTCTATTTTTTGTTTACATAACTAAAGACTTAGAAATGGTGGGATAAAGGGTAAACTAATTCAACGGTGATACCCACTAGATACTATGTTGGAAATGAACTATACACCTTAGGTGGGGGGAGAGGGATGGAAAAACTGGGAGAAAAATACACTTATAAAGAAAAGAAAAAAACAGAATATTAAGTATCCTCAAAGTTTCAATAAACTTCAATTTGTGATTGTACCCTTCACATTTAGAGCATGATTATAAAAAAAATAAAGCCAGGCTGGGAAGGTGGCTCAGTGGTAGAGTGCTTGCCTTACATGCATGAAGCCCTGGGTTCGATTCCTCAGCACCACATAAACAAAAAACAAAAAGCTGGAAGTGGCGCTGTGGCTCAAGTGGTAGAGTGCTAGCCTTGAGCTGAAGAGCTGAGGGACAGCGCCCAGGCCCAGAGTTCAGGCCCTACAACCAGACCCAAAAATAAATAAATAAATAAAAATAAAGCCAGGACAACTGGATTTTGGCTAATACATAACAACAGTTATATATCTTGTTTTATCCAAAAGCAAAATTTCAAGACTTAGAAAAAGTGAGTAACCACTTGTCCCAAGAGGTATTTTATGTTATTTCAATTTTTTGACATTTTAAAGTAATAGAATCTTTTTTTTAATGTGAAAATACTGTACTGAGGGGTTACAATTACATGGGCAAGATAGTGAGTACATTTTTTAATCAAGCATTGTAGCCTCTTCCTTTGTTTACCCTTCCCATCCCTTCCCATCCTCCCTCCCCCCATCCAATTCCCCCCCCAAGTTGTAAAGTTCGTTTGCGACATGACAACTTGTGCTTCCCATTGTTGCAACAGGTCCACCTGTATCCTTATTGAAACGACTTGTTTTTCCCCTTCCCCTCCACAAATTATACCGACATCAAATACAGTGAAAGCAGGGGTTATACTGTGGGGGAGGGACATACAAAGCAACAAAGAAATAATCTTATAATTGCGTTAGAAACAAATGCATTAAAGAAAAAAACATTTAAAATACATATCTTAGGGTTCATTTTCCTAATAGAATCTTTTGAAATGAATGGATTTGTCCTAAGTGAAACAACCATTTAGGAGAAAGCTGTGGTGGTTAGTATGTCAGTATGAGTTGGCCAGACAAGGTGAAGGGGCAGGTGTTGAGAATCTTCAATTAGACACAGCTATCTTCAAATAATTTAAAATGACCTGTTGTGGAAAGGTCTATGTGGATTTATCTGAGTTTACATAAAAGACTGGTATGCAAGAAATGATATATTCTTTTTTATATTAGAAACATAGCATCATTTTTCTTGAAATCTATATTTTGGTATTCTATGTACAGACATATCTGACTCAGCTGTACAATTGTGTCAGGAAGCAGACACCATCTTTGAACAATCTTCTCTATTCCTCTCAGTTCCCTTTCAAAGATTAGTAGAGGAATTGTTCAGGTTCTAGGATACAGAGATCAATCAGTTTCTGTAGAAAAACAGTTTCTATCAAAAGCACAGTAGTCAGTGGCTCATGCCTGTAATCCTAGCTACTCAAGAATCTGAGACCTGAGGATGGTGGTTTAAAACCAGCTGAGGTAGGAAAGTGTGTGAGATTGTTACCTCTCATTAACTCTCAATGCCAGAAGTGGAGATATGAATCAGGTGGTAGTACTAGTCCTGAGCACAAAAGCTCAGGGGCAGGACCCAGGCCCTAATTTCAAGTCCAAGACTGTCCTCTCTCTCTCTCTCTCTCTCTCTCTCTCTCTCTCTCTCTCTCTCTCTCTCTCTCTCTCTCTCTCTCTCTCTCTCTCTCTCTCTCTCTCTCTCTCTCTCTGTCTCTCTCTCTCTCTCAAAGAAATATTATTTTAACTTTTTTGGATTATATACTCAGAAGTGATATAGCAGCATAATACAAATGATTTGTTTTTAATTTATAGAAGAACCTTTCTACTGACTTCTACATTGACTCCTATTTGCTTTTCCATCAGCAGTGGACATCAAACAGAGTTCTTACCCCCTTACCTTGTTAACATTTGTATATTGTTTCTAGTATAAATGTTAGCTATTCCAATTGGAGTAAGATAGAATTAAAATGGAGTTCAGATTTGCATTTATCTGATGACAAAGGTGTTGAATACTTTTGTGTGCATTTATTGGCCATTGGCACATCTTCAATTGAAAACATGCTTTGGAAAGCATAGGAGGGGATGATTAGAAAAGATTTGAAAAATTCTTTCCTATGACAGGTGCTATCTTTATTATCTCTACTTTTCAAATCTATATAACGTGCCTCACCACTCTGAATCCTACTCCAAAGCCAGAGATAGAAAATGGATTCTGGAAAGATTTGTTCCTAACTTTAGAAAGTGGTAATCATGTTTTTAAAAATTTTTTTTTGTCAGTCATGGGCTTGAACTCTGGGCCTCAGCTCTTCAGCTCAAGGTTAGCGCTCTACCATTTGAGCCACAGAACCACTTCTAGTTTCCTGGTAGTTAATTGGAGATGAGTCTCATGGAGTTTCCTGCCCAGGCTGGCTTTGAACTGTGATCCTCAGATCTCAGCCTCCTGTATAGCTAGGATTACAGGTGTGAGCCTCTGGTGCCCAGCTATAATCATGAGCAATTAGTGCCTTCTTATGGAAAAACTCCAATATGTCTTTAGATATAAATGTACATATTTTGTCACTTTACAAAAATCTAATGTAATAATAAATTAACAATTATTAAATTTGGAATAAAGTATTTTGTTCCTAGTCTTAAATATTTGGACACATAAAATTAGCATTGGGTACATTTTTACTTATTTCCTAATGAGGCTTCAAAAGAAATGTCACTTCACTGTTCATAATGGAAAGTGCAAGTATTTCTTCAAAATGTAATCCATTTCTAAATCACATAATGGGATCAAATAATAAATCCATTTGCTACTATAAATATATTCAGGAAGACTCAATTTTTCAATAAGATATTAACATGTAAGTGTCAATATTACTATTGATACTTTACAAACTGATTCATAGATTCCAAAATATATTTTTAAACTGAAATTACTTGTGGGGGGAGGGAAAAAACAAGGGAGGTAGTAACAATATTCTATAAGAAATGTACTCATTACCTTATGTAAATGTAACTCCTCTGACCTCATCATTAAAATAAAAAATAATAAAGTAAATTACTTGTAGTAATACATAAGAGATATGGAAGAGAGATAATATATTATAATAATTTCTTGATAATTTATAATGTATGAAATAGAAAGTAGGAGTTTATATACTGATCATACTAAATTAAAACCTTTAAAAAATCATTACTCCGTCTTTAAAGTAGCTCCTACAAAGACTATTCTGAAGTGAAACAAAACAAAATTTAAATAAATTTTACAAATTGAAAGAGTTGATGAATGGTAAATCTGGATAAAGACTCAAATCCATTTTATTATATCTTAGCTCCACCTCATAAACTCTTAAAATAATTTTGAGTCTGAGGTTGGCATATAAAAAGATGGTTATCGATAATTACATGAAAGATTGAGAAATTAAGGAGAATTGAGTAAGTTTTTTAACAGAAAGAATCTTGAGATAGAGTACATCTTTTACTCTTTTGTAAAACCCCCTTTCTTGCCTGATGATAATTTTCTTACATTTCTTGAAAACTATATGAAGTTTGTAATGATTAAGTGAAAACCCCCACAGTCCAAGAAATCAATTTTAGAAAATATAATCAGAGTGCTAATATGCCACAATATAGCACAATTTGAAGCAGCTCACAAAATAAAAAAGTTGTCAATTATTTTTTAAATGGAAGAGAAATAATAAACATTAAAAAATTAAGAATGGGCAAATTTAAATAATTTAAATGTGAAATGTTATATGTAGATCTTACACTGTTTCCCAATTCGAAATTAATTTACCTGAGTGTAATATCCCACAAGCAATATGAACATGTGTTTCCATCTAAACTTATTATTTTAAAAGCTTGACAAATGACAACTGTGAAAAAATTTAAACCATATTATAATTGGCTGAACATAATGTCTTTCTGGTCAGAAACAAGAGCTGCATATATTTATTAAGCCAAAATATGAGGCAAGAGGACCAGATAACAGCAAATAAGTCTGTCATCTGCTGTTGGATGATACTAGTACTCTAAAGTGCTTCCATTCTATCTTCTGTCAATGAAAAATGACTTGCAATTCCTTATGTTCCCCCCACTCACCCCCACATTTCTGTTCCTTTCTTTCATCAAAGTTCTTCTCAGTGTCTGCTAATGTCCTTGGCACAGTTCTTGCTGCCATCTGGTGCCAAATCTGGCAAGCAGGTGAGTCTTTCATTTTTCCATGGCCCTCCTCAGAGTTAACATTAAGCCTATTCTACCTTTGAAATGTTTCCCCCTTCCTCTCTCCCTCACTCCTTCCCTCCCACCATCCCTCCCTTCTTTCCTTGCTTGTTTCCTTCCTTCCTCCCCTCCTTCACTCCCTCCATTCTTTCTTTTCTTACCTATAATAGCATATTGCATCATATGATTGTCTGACTTTATCTCTTTGTACAATCTATGTCAAAGTAAGCTAAGGAGCAATTTGAAATAATTTTTTAAGTCTATACAGAATTTGAATTATCTATAATTGTTTTTTAATTAAGTAGTTGTACAAAAGGGTTTCAGTTTCCCATCAAGCAATGAGTACAGAGCATCTTGATCAAGATAATTAGTGAGTTTTGTAAATGGCTTATAAAGTTAACCAAATTCTGGTGTGTACATCTGTCGTGGCTTCATTGCTTATTACCCTAAGCTTGCTTAACTGTTCTGTTGATTTTATCCTGTTATATTGTCTAAATAAACCTTGGTCACTTGTTTAGTTCTAAGTCATATTTTTTATGTACTTCAGATGTTCTCTACTCATTCAGTTTTCTATTTTATTTGGCTATAAGGACAAGCTCACCAAAGTATCCTGACTTCAGCTACTATAGAACATCTATTCTATGTTTATTTATGTATTATTGTTATTCTTTACTCTTGCAAGCTATCGGGGTAAGAAAAATTCTGCCTCACTTTCCATTTCAAATTCAAATTTGCAAAAAGTTGTTAAAAGGATTATTTACCTAGACATCCTTGAGCTCTTTACATTGATCAAAATTGTGATATAGTAGGACTATTACTATTACTATTTAAGGCAAAAGTGTGAGAATTTGGAAACTTTTAGAAACATTAAGTAAATTTGTAAATGAGATCATGCATTTTATCCTAAACAAATCTTAAATTAGCAATTGTAACTACACTTTAGACTTGATAAATTCCAGGCTTGTTAATGAAAATTAGCTTGCATTAGTGGGTTATGAATATATCCATACATATAAATATATATAAATATACATAATATATATATATATATTTATGTAGGTACCATTTTAACAGTCTGATTATAAGATGGCTCAAGGACATCATAGCTGAGGAATCTCATTCTGAAAATGAATTACTTAAAAATCTCTTTAGAAAACAATATCCAAAGTTTAAAAACAGAGCTTGTAAGTCCCTTCCCTTTTAAACATATTTCAGATAATAAACTATGTAATAAATAAAGTTGAGAAAAATAAATTATGGTAAGTAATGCAGCTAGAGAAATTCAGGCTTCGTCTGATTAGAACAAACCTTTAAAAAATATTTTGCTTCAATTGGGTTTCACTAATTGACTTCTCTTACCTGTGTTTTGCCTGTTATATCCAAATAAAACCAACCATAAGCCAAGCAAATAAAAAGCCCTCCTGAGACCAATGTAAAGAACGTTTGTTCTTGATTTCATCTGGTAGTTTTATAGTTTCAAGACTTATATTTAGGTCTTTACACATTTTCAGTTGATCTTAGTGTATGTGTGGCTTAGGATCAGGTTTCATTCTTCTGAACATCCTGCCTACCCAACATCGGTGATTGAAGAAACTGTACTTCCCACATTGCATGTTCTTGGCATCTTGGTCAAAGTTCCATTGCCTGTAAATGCATCCCTTTTCAGTCTCTCTAGTCTGTTTCATTGGTCTATTTTTTCTTTTAGTTTCAATACAATGTTGTTTATGCTAATGTTAGGTAATGGTTGGTAAGCTAGTGTGATATTTCTTGCTTTATCCATTTTTGCTCTTGATTGCCTTGTAAATCCTGGGTTTTATGATTTCTAGGATTAAATTTTTTCTACTTCTGAGAACAATGCCACTGTTATTTTGACAGTAAAATTTGTAGAGCACTTAAGATAGTGATGCCATTTTAATAATATGAATTCTTTCAATCCATAAATATGAATTTTTCCCTTTCATTTGAGGCAAGGAGAAGGGAGGGAAGGAGAGGGGAAGGAAAGGAGAGGGGTGAGGGAGGGAGGGGAGAGGAGGGGAGGAGAGGGGAGAAGAAGGGGAGAGGAGGGGAGAGGAGGGGGGAGGAAGGAATTGAGATTCAAAGACAATTGGGGCAGGAAAGTTGATGTGACCCTTATCTCCAATTAACCACCAGAAAACCAGACATGGTGCTGTGGCTTAAGTGATAGAGCACTGGCCTTGAGCTGAAGAGCTGAGGGAAAGCACCCAGGCCAGAGATCAAGCCCCATGACCCACCCAAAAAAATGTAAAATTTGAAATACCAGTGAGTTTCTTTCTTTCTTTCTTTCTTTCTTTCTTTCTTTCTTTCTTTCTTTCTTTCTTTCTTTCTTTCTTTCTTTCTTTCTTTCTTCTTCTTCTCTTTCTTTCTTTCTTTCTTTCTTTCTTTCTTTCTTTCTTTCTTTCTTTCTTTCTTTCTTTCTTTCTTTCTTTCTTTCTTTCTTTCTTTCTTTCTTTCTTTCTTTCTTTCTTTCTTTCTTGTAGTTACCCAGTTGGGTAACAACTGATCCAATGTTTGAAATATATATATATATATATTAATTAGTAAAAAGAGAGAGGAAGAATATTTACTTAATTATTATTCAATTAGGAAAACAAACACATAATTCCCCAAGCATTTTGAAATAAATTTTTGCCCAAGCATTTTAAAAGACAAGTATTCAGTTCAGATTTCCATTTTAGTCACATATTGAAACGTGGTTTACTTAGCAAAAATGCACCTTATACCTGTTAAACATATTTACACTGTCGAAAATTTAAAAGAACAACATGATGCACAGATGAGCCTGAGGATTAGCCAAGGTAATGCCATCTGGTCACTCATCATAATACTTTACCCAAGGTCATTGCCTTAGTAACTTTACCTTGGTCCAGTAGACAAATATCTAAGTGTTAAACTTAGGAGTCAGATTTTTGTGACAATAGCCCAGTGACTATAGCTCCATCCTCCAGGGTAAATATACACCTGGTAGACTTACATGACAGTAAGATCTTTGAAGGATAGAAGTATTTCTTGTGAAAGAGACATTACTAATATAGTTAAGAAATATATGATAAATTTAGAAGTAGTTTTTTCATGATAGATAATATACAGTGTGATCTATGTATACAGATAACATAAAACAAAATAAATTAGTATTCTGAATCCAAAACCCAAAACCAAGCTACATGAATTTCATATAGAATGTATAGGCAATCAAAAGAGTATATCCATATATATATATATATATATATATATATATATATATATATATGAGATTAATACATTTAGGGAAGTGATCCCATAATATATTTTTCCCCAAAGCTCTCCAGTAGTTTTGATGTGTTCTGCTAAGTATAGTCATTGCCAATGTATGCCTTTTTATGAATGAGAAAGAAAATTTATTTTGTTATATTCTTTGGCTTTTTTGATGTGTATGTGAAACTTTAATAAACATAACTTTTACAACCCTTCTCCAAGAAAGAGTACATTCATATATATATATATGTATATGTATATGATTAATACATTTAGGGAAGTGTACTTGGCCTCATAGCAATACAAATTAATAACATGTAAAATGGTTTTCTTCATCCTGTTGGCAAAATGAAGAAGTAGCTATTGTTACGACCCTATATTTAATATAATCATTATATTTTATTTCATTTGATGATTTTTATTTATTATTTTGTTCAATGTTGGGCTTAAATTCAGGGCCTGGGCACTGTCCTTGAGCATTTTTGCTCAAAGCTAGCACTCTATCACTTGGAGTCACAGCTTTACCTCCAATTTTCTGGTGGTGAACTGGGGATAAGAGTCTGATGGAGATTCCTGCCCTGGATGGCTTTGAACCACAATCTTCAGATCTCCTTTTCCTGAGTAGATAAGATAACAGGCATCAGATCAGTCACCTGGGCACAGCTGTACTTTATTTTTATAAAGAACTCTTTTAAGCCATTTGGAAATGTCCATCGGTATCATTAACACCTAAGAGAATTCTAACCAGAAGGAAACCTGGATGTTTTTCATTGTCATTTACATACATTCCAGTAGAGACAATACTATCAAAGGACACATATACTTTTTTTTTCTGGTTCCTGGTCTTGGTGCTGTCCCTGAGGCTCAGAGTTCTAACACTTGAGCCATAGCACCACTTCTGTCTTTTTTCTGAGTAGCTTATTGGTGATAAGAGTCTCAGGGATTTTTATGCCCAGGCTGGCTTCAAACATGATCTCAGCCTCTTGAATAGCTAGGATTACAGGCATATGCCTAAGTACAAACACTTTGGAGTTACCATTTTTAAATCCAGTTTTACTGTCTACATAGCAATTTACAATGTTTCATTCTAGCTCTTCAAGAGGATTTTTTCATATTTTTAGTTCAGAGAGAGCAATCTTTTCAATCTTCTTTTATTTTCTAGTTCTTTGAGTGCCTATCTGTTTCCATTCAAGAAAGTAAATATATAGAGAAATGTAATATTAGAATATGTATATTTTCTTAAAGTCGCAGAGTCATTTTTCAAATAAATACTGTAATTACAATTATTCAAAGTAGTCCACAGACCTAGTGTTCCATACTAACTCTGACTCCAGTGTTATTAAATATGATTTATTTATCTTTCTGAAAATAAAAGTATATAATATCTTTATTAGATGATCTTCCCTAATTTATGTTGTTCTATAATTTGACATCATTTATTAGTAGCCTCTTTTTGTAATTTTTAAAATGAAAATAGAGCCCTTTAATCTGGCTAGGACTTTCTTTGATAGCTTACATTTCACCCTTTAAAACATAATTCCTGAAAAGAAAAGGGAACATTCTGTAAACAATTATTCCTAATGGCTATGCAGAAACCCTTGTAAGAGTCCTCAGCTTTATACCATGTCTCATATTTGAGTATCTTCATATACATTCAGACATAAAATTCACCACACAGTAAAACTGAAATTAAAACTTAACTGCTGCCAGGCACTTATGGCTCATGCTTGTAATCCTAGCTACTCAGGAGTCTCTGATTTCAAAATTACAGTTCAAAGCCACCATAAGCAAGAAAGCCTATGAGAATCTTATCTC
>NW_027205261.1:0-16496 GCF_024711535.1 Dipodomys merriami
GATGGAAGGTATAACTCTTCCTTATTATACAAGAAAGGATGCCACAACATCTTAACCTCCAGTAGATCCTATTCTAAAGTGGCGGCTGATAAATACAAACTATGATTAGAGGTCTGTGCAGGTTTTTCAGCCCAGGACTGAAGGTTGTCTACAAATATGGTGACAAAATAAGTCATTGACAGCAGTCTCCTAGGAAGGAATGGACCAAGTGCACACACTGACTGAGGCCTTGCACAAAGTATCACAATGTGTCCTGGAGATTTCTCCTTCAATATTGGTGTCAATCCAGAGTGAAAGAAAGAGACAGGAGAGTGATGAAGAAGTGAAGAAATCACCAGGCACCAATGGGTTCACAATTGTAATGCTCGCTACCTAGCAGTCTCTGAACTGAGGACTGAGGTTCAAATCTAGCCTAAGCAGAAAAGTTCTAAAGACATCATCTTCAACATAGTAAGCAACATGCAGGGTTAGAGGCATGGCTCAAGTGAGAGAGCAACAGCTGTAAGGTAACAAGCTGGTTTTAAATCCTGGTACCAGATGGAGGAAAAAACAGAAAAGAAATAAAATAAAGTTCCCTTGTGAATATAAAATTTAAACTGAGTTGTGAGCAAAAATGTACTAACACAATTTTCTTAGTTGTAAAAATCATGAACAGGATGACATCAGTCAAAATGTATTGTACTCATAAATTGATATATTAAATTGAAAACCCATTGTATAACTATTTAATGCCAATAAAATAAATAAAATAAAAATAGAAATATTAAATTATATATCGTAAGAGATTTCATCATGGCATTTGCATACATACAAAGAAAGGAAATTTGTTTATTTATTGATTGATCAGTGGTGGGGCTTGAACTCTGGGCTTGAGCGCTGTCCCTGTGCTCTTCAGCTCAAGATGAGTGCTCTACCTCTTGCGCCACAGCACCACTTCTGGTTTTCTAGTGATTTTATTGGAGATGAGTTTCACGGACTTTCCTGCCCGGGCTGGCTTGGAACCATGATCCTCAGACCTCAGCCTCATGAGTAGCTAGGATTAAAGGCGTGAGCCATGGGAGTCCAGCTAGAAAGGAACTTTAATAATGTTCACCACCTCAACAGGCCAAAGAACATTTTTTAAAAGATCAAAACACATAATCTTAGTGAGAATTTCAGAATGGGGTAGACTATATTGCTTTAAGTAGATAGATTGACTGGAAATATTGTTGTTTTTCTTTATTTCCAGTCAAATTGTAAGGACATTTCCAGAAACATTATATTCTAACCGTTTCCCCATATTTGTCTATTCTGTGTATCCAAAGTGAAATGTCTTTTTCTATCTAAATTCACCACAGAAATATGTTTGTATTCCAGTTCTCTCCAACCTGCAAGTGCATAGATCATGGTTTCCAATTTATCTTTAGCAACAGAGATATATCAAATATTTTTATTTGTTTCTATCTTCTTTTAAAAATATGCTTGAATAATTTTTCATTCTTCATATCGTGAATGGTACTTAGAAACTTACTGGGAAAAATAAAAAGGAAAATGTTCAGATTATTTCTTGTTCCTAAACATCATACTAAATACACATGCATTCGAGTATTTATGCATGGGAATTCTGTCGATTGTACACACGGTTGGTATAGAGCTACATCAAAATTGTAGGCAACAAAAATAAGGTTTATATGTTTTGATAAGGGAAGTCTAATTTTTCATGGATTTAATTCGCAAAAAATTATAACTGTAAACTGCAATAAAGATATGATCTTTGATCAGCTATTCATTTAGTTTTACCTTTCAATTTCATTTCTTTACATTGCAATGTTGAAATTTCTTGACACCGATGAAAATGATACAAAACTCAGTGAAAGATTTTTAAATATAACTTCATTGCACTCCCACAAATATTAGAAATCTTATATAAGAAGAGCATAATTTCTCAAAAGACACAAGATAGAAAGTAGGGATATATTATATTATATTATATTATGTTATATTATATTCATATAATATACTAACACTCCTGACCCGGGAAAGTAGTGACAAAAATAACATTACAAGACTCTTTCGAGTCCTTGTAATTGGAATGAGTCCACTTTAAATCCTTTCATAAGGATCCATTGGATGGCAAGTCTGGTGCCAGCAGCTGTGGTAACTCCAGCTCCAATAGTGTATATTAAAGTTGCTGGAGTTATAAAGCTCCTAGTTGGATCTTGGGAGTGGGCAGTGATCCGTCGTGAGGTGAGTCATGCCTCTCGGTGCTCCCTTCCATACTATTAGCTGAGTGTTCCACCCAGGCTGAACCATTTTGAAAAAAATTTCAAAGCAGACTGGAACTGGACTTAACTCTCCAATTAAGCAACATAAACTGTCTAGTTGGATTAAAAAGCAAGATCCTTCTATCTGCTGATTTCAAGAGTCACACCTTGCCCATAAAAACAAACATATTCTGAAAGTGAAAGGCTGAAATAAAATCGACCAAGCAAACGACCCCCATAAACAGGCCGGAGTTGCAATTCTAATGTCAGATAAACTAGACTGAAAATTAAAATTCGTGAGAAGAGATAAAGAAGGTCGCTACATACTAATTAAGGGATCTCTCCTTCAGGGGGATATTACAATTTTAAATATCTATTCACTGAAAAACGGAACACCCACATTCATCCAAGAAACACTACTTTTCTTCAAATCGCACATAGATCCAAAGACATTATTTGTTGTGAACTTTCACACACCACTATCCCCACTACATAGATCAACTCAGCAAAAACTCAACAGAGAAACCGCAGATCTAAACAACTGCATAGATCAACAGACACCTACTGAATATTTCAACCAGCAGCATCTGAATACACGTTTTTCTCAGCAGCACACAGAACATTTTCCGAAATAGACCACATTTTAGGTCACAAAGCAAACGTCCAAATTCAGAAACATTGAAGTTATGTCTTGTATTCTCTCAGACCACAAGGAAATAAAATTAGAACGCAACACCATAAGCCACAAAAGAAAGTTCTGTAACACACGGAGCGTGAAAAACACACTGTTGAATCAACAGTGGGTTGTGAAAGAGATTAGAAAGAAATTCAAGTGTTCATGATATTCCACTAAAATGAACACACAAATTACCGGCTGCTCTGGGACACAGCAAAGGCAGTACTCAGGAGCAAGTTTATAGCTCTGAGTTCCTACATCAACAAATTGGGGAAATATGAAACCAAGAATTTAATGTGACATCTGAACTTCCTTGGAAAAGAACAGCAAGCTAAACCCCAATCCAGTATATGGAAAGAAATAATTAAAATTAAATCAGAATTAAACTAATTAGAATACAAAAATCTATAGCAAGAATTAACAAAACAAAGAGTTTTTCTATGAAAAAATTAACAAAATTGACAGACCTTTAGCAAATTTTATCATAAAAAGAAGGGAACACACCCAAATAAACAAACTCAGAGATGAGAATGGAAACATCATCACCGAAACAACCAATATTCAGATCATTATAAGGAAATACTTCTCAAAACTTTATGCTAATAAGTTTGAGAATCTGGAAGAAATCACGATTTCCTAGCAAATATCAACATGCGAAAATTAAACCAAGATGAGTTAAATCAACTTAATAGGTCCATATCAAGCACTGAAATAGAAACAGCAATAATAGACCTTCCATCTAAGAAAATCCCAGGACAGGATGGATTTACACCTGAATTTTATAAGGCCTTCAAAGTAGAACTCACTCCAATTCTCCTCCAAATCTTCAATGAAATTGAAAGAGAATGTTCACTACCAAACACTTTCTATGAAGCCATCATAACCCTCATCCCCAAACCAGACATGGACTCATCAAAGAAAGAACTATAGACCCATTTCTTTGATGAACATGGTTGCAACAAAATTTTGGCCAATCAACTTCAAAAATTCATAAAAAAATCATACACTATGATGAAACAGGATTCATTTCAAGCATGCAATATACACAAATCAATTAACATAATTCATTACATCAAGAGCAAGGATAAGAATCACGTGGTTATCTCAATAGATGCAGAAAAAGCATTTGACAAGATCCAACACTCCTTTATGATGAAGGCTCTGGAAAATTAGGAATCTATGGAACAATCCTCAATACAACAAAGGCTGTGAATGTCAAACCTACAGCCAGCATTATACTTAATGGTGAAAACCTAAAGCCATTTCCTCTAACCTCAAGAACAATACAAGGATATCCACTCTCTCCACTTCTCTTCAATTTAGTATTAGAATGCCTAGCTACAGAAATAAGATGCAAACATAAAGAGGATCCAAAGAAGGAAAGATGAAATAAAACTCTCCCTCTTTGCACATGACATGATTTTGTATTTAAAGAATCCCATGGACTCCACTCCCAAATTAATAGCTATGATTCAAAACTTTGGCAAAGTAGCAGGGTATAAAATTAACCTTCAAAAATCTATGGCTTTTCTGTATGCCAACAATGAGAAAGTGTGGCTGAAATCAGGAAAGCCACTCTTTTTGGAACAGTCCCACAAAAAAATAAAATACATAGGAATTAACTAAAGAAGTGAAGGACCTCTACAAGAAAAAATAAAAACCTGTAAAAGGAAATCAAAGCAGAATTTAGAAATTGGAAAAGCTTCCCATGCTCCTGGATTGGAAGGATCAACATCGTGAAAATGGCAATACTTCCCAAGGCTATCTACAAATTCAATGTGATACCTATCAATATTCTAATCTAATTCTTCAAAGAAATAGAAGAGACAATCCAAAAATTCATATGGAACTATAAAAGACCCGAATAGCAAAAACAATCCTTAACAGAAACAACAGTGTTGGGGGAATAGCAATACCAAATTTCAAAATCTACTACAAAGCCATAGTAATCAAAACAGCTTGATACTGGCACAAGAACAGACCTCAGGACCAACGGAATAGAATTTGAAACCCAGAAATGAACCCACAGACCTATAGCAATCTAATCTTCGATAAGGGACCTACAAACATAGAATGGAAAAAGACAGCCTCTTCATTAAATCGTGCAGGCAAAATTGGTTTAACACCTGTAGAAAACTAAAGTTAGATGCCTCTAAATCACCCTGCACCAGAATCAACTCCAAATGTATCAAAGACCTCGTAGTCAAAGCAGGCACCCTGAAAATATTACAGGACGGAATAGGAGAAACCCTAGGTCTTCTTGGGACAGGCTGAAATTTTCTTAATAGAGATCCAGAAACACAATAAATCAAAGAAAGGTTGGGCAAATGGGATTGCATGAAGGTGCAGAACTTCTGCATAGCAAAAGACAAAGTTAGCAAGATCAATAGAAAGCCCATGGATTGGGAGAATATATTCACTTGCCATACAATGGACAAGGATCTCATACCTAAAATATACCTGGAAATCAGAAAATTAAATCCCCCAACAACAAATCCTCAAAGAACCAATTACCCAATAAATAAGTGGGATAAAGTCTTACAGAGAAAGTTCTCTGAAGAGGAAATAAGAATGGCCAATAGACACATGAAGAAATGTTCAACCTTTCTAACCATAAAAGAAATTCAAATCAAAACAACATTGAGATACCACCTCACCCCAGTTAGAATGCTATAATCAAGAACTCTAATAACAACAGATGCCGGAGGGTATGTGGACAGAAGGGAAACCTACTGCATTGTTGGTGGGAGTGTAATCTTGTTCAAACACTTTGGAAAGTAGTATGAAGTTTCCTCAAAAGACTCCACATAGAGCTCCCCTATGACCCAGCAATCCCACTTTTGGGCATTTACTAGAATGATCACAGACCAGACCTTAATAAAGCTACCAGCACAACTATCTTTATTTCAGCATTATTTACCATGCATGAGATATGGAACCAACCCAGACACCCCTCAGTAGATGAATGGATCAAGAAAGTGTGATATATATTTATGTATATATATATATATAGTATATATATATACATACACACACACATATATGTATATGTATGTATACACACAATGGAATTCTATGCCTCCCCCATTTGTTAGGAAATGGAAAGACTTGGAAAAATATATTTAATAAATTCTGCCAGGCCCAAAGAAAAATATGTCCCATGTTTTCCCTTATTTGCAATAATTAGTATACATCTGGGACAAGTAGAAAAGGTCAAAAGCTATGGACATATGACCTGATAAAATGAAGTTAAGCAAAATGAACACCCACTTAGGGGCTCAAGTGTTTTTTTTCTCTTTCTTGCTATTGTTTCTAACACATTCATAATGTACCATGTGATTTTTTTGTTGCTTTGTATATTCCTCCCCTTATGATATAACCCTTATTCTCACTAAATTTGATGACGGTATAATTTGTGGAGGGGTAGGGAAAAAACAAAATGTTTAAATAGGGATACAGGTTGACCCATTTTAGCAATGAGATGTACAAGACACTACATAGGAAAACGAACTTTACAATTTACGGGTGGGAGTTGGCTGGGTGGGGAAGAGTGTAGTTGCAGAGATGGAAGGGAAGGTATGGTAGGGGAAAAACAAAGGAGGAGGCAACAATGCTTGATAAGAAATGTACTCATTATCTTGCTCATGTAACTAACTCCACTGTACAGCATTTTCACAGTAAAAAAGTTAAAGAAAAGAAAATGAACTTTACAATTTAGGGGGGCAAAGGGGAAAACATAGTTATGGAAGTGGGAGGGAAGGGATGGTATGGGACACACAAAGAAAGGCAACAAAGCTTGTTCATGTAACTGTAACCCCTCTGTACAATATTTTTACAATAAAAAGATATTAAAATATACTAACATTATATAAGTATTAATATAGCATATATAATATATTTGAATATATTATGTGTAATATATCATAAATAATGAAAATATATTATAAAATGTATATACAACATATATAGTATATACATGATGTATATATAATGTATATATATATAATGTACATATAATGAATATATATAAACATATACATACATAAATAATGTATATATACTATATACTAATACTATATAGTATATATACAAAATATGTAATAAATTATATATCATAATATCATATAATATAAAATTATCATTTAATATTAATATTATATTAAATATACTGAAGATGTACTACAATTCCAATGATTAATGCTTGTATCCTTAGCTACCTAGGAGGCTGAAATATGACGATCGAAGGAATGTATCAGAGATATCTCTAATTGACCACAGAAAAAATAGGCATAAAGGGAGCTGTGGCAAAAAAAAAAAAAAAAAAAAAAACTCAGGGTCAGGTGTACCTGGTATATAAGGCTGTGACAGTGTGACAATCCCACATGTCACTGTTCTCCAGAGTCAGTACCCATCTGTCAGTTCTGATATCTCCAGATTCAGAGGAATTATGTGTTTGCTGGGTATACATGGAGCATGATGTTCGGTGGGCCACTTCTTGTTCAAACCTTATCTGTGCCTATAACATGAAATTTCCCTGCATTTCCTCATAGGCGCTTCTTTCGCTGCCTGAATAAGTCTTATTTTTCAAGTGTTCAACAATTGATCCTGGCTACTACTACTTGTGAAAAATAAATACCCTCATAGGTTGTATAATTCTCACTAGATTTTAAATGTGTTTTATGTATTGTATAAGTTCCATAGCCTTATATTGTCTCATGAAGTACTGCTGTCTTTAGAACTGTTAACATTTTAAAATTCAAACATTTAATTTGAGTGGGAGAATGGTTGAACTCAAAGCTTCACAAATTCTAGGCAATTTTTTCCCACCCCAAAGACAATTTTCACTTTGATGATTCTCCATCCCAATTGTTATTCCTGAGACTACCAAGGCACTCTATAATTTATATGAAGAAGACAACATGACATATTATAAATAATTAAATTACATATTGTATATAATGAATATATTTGAATATATTGAATATAATGAATATGTTGTTTATGAATTATAAACAATTATAACCATTCACAGCATAAATTATAATCATATATATTATATAATATAAAACATAGAAAACATAATTTATAAACATATACCACTACACATATTCATGAAAGTAATGATATTCTTTCTTGTATTTAGGATACTAGCACTCCATTTATACCCATTAGGTATAATGATAACATTATATTTTACATTAATGAACATTACCATGTATTGGATCTTTTCCTTTTAGCAAACACTAGGGCAATTTCCTCCCTTGAAAATCGTTTGAACAGGAATGGATATTGGTTATTTGCATGTTTTTGTTATGGTATTGTGTCTTAAACTTAGTCCCTTGAACTCTTGAAGACCCTCTTTGCTCATGGCTGGCATTCTACCCCTTGAACCACATAAGGTCACAAAGATGTAATATCTAAAATAATGGGTTGTGAAGTTGACTCAGTGGTAGAGTGCTTGCCTCACATGCATGAGGCCCTGGATTCGATTCCTCAGTACCACATAAGCAGAAACAAGCCGGAAATTGCACTGTGGCTCAAGTGGTAGAGCACTAGCCTTGAGCTGAAGAGCTGAGGGACAGCGCCCAGGCCCAGAGTTAAAAACCAAAAAGAAAACAAAAAACAGAAACAGACCCCAAAAAAATGAGTATCCTAAAATCATTAAGAAAACATTGATGCTAGTGAATATTTTCATTTTCAATAAATTAGATTCGAATATTTTTTTCATTCTAAAACTTCCTCTTTCATTGTTTTTTTCCAACTAATCGGTAACTACAATTTATTCTATGTTGGATACAATGAAAATACAAGATTTATGCACTGTGATTGATATTTCTTTAACCATTTTGTATTTTTTTTTATGTTTTGAGGGGTCCAGTCGTGGGGCCTGAACTCTGGGCCTGGGCACTGTCCCTCAGCTCTTCCGCTCAAGGCTAGCGCTCTACCACTTGAGCCACAGCGCCACTTCTGGCTTTTTTCTTTTTGCTTATGTGGTGCCGAGGAATCGAACTCAGGGCCTCAGGGATGCAAGGGAAGCGCTCTACCACTGAGACATCTTCCCAGCCCCATTTTGTAATATTTAAAAACATATTGTATATCCTATATATTCACAGTACTTTTAATTATTTCATAATTTTATTTTTTGTTTTTGATTTTGTTTTGGTCTGCTATGGGGCTTGAACTCTGGACCTGGGCAGTGTCCCTGAGCTCTTCAGGACGAGGCTAGCAATGTACCACTTTTAAGCCACAGCAGCACTTCCGGATTTCTAGTGGTTAATTGGAGAAACGAATTTCATGGGCTTTCCTACTGGGGCTGGTTTTGAACCACATCCTCAGATTTCAGAATCCTGAGTAGCTACGATTAAAGGCATGAGCCACCAGCACCAGTCTCCCTTATCGTTTTTAAATCAAAATAAGAAATGATAGCATATTTTTAACTCGGTTGCAGGAAAAGTGTAACAATCTAGTAATTAAATTCACATTTATCAAAACTTGAATGAGAAGTCGACTCTCTCTTGAGAGGAGGAAGATGAATGAGCTTGGGTTTGGTCTTGCCCCAGTTTATCCCTTATCAATCTCCATCAGGTTGTGATGGGGAGAGCTGTCAGCAGTGGATTACCTGTCTTAAAACCCTAGAAAAGCACGTGCTATGGGAATAGAAAACAGAAAATGCATTGGTGTGGCGAGCAGGTGTTTGACTTTGGAAATAGAAAACAGGAGTTCTGCTAGGAGAAAAGTGCATCATCAGAGCAAAAGAAATCACAAACATTATTCTGGTCACTAGTGGCATAATCCCTAGCTACTCTGGAGGCTGAGATCAGAGGATACAGTTTGGAGACACCCCAAGGATGAATGTCTGTGAGACTCAAATTTTCACTTCATGAACAAAAACATGGAAGTTGTGCTGTAGTTCAAGTGGTAGAGCTCTAGCATTGAGCAAAAGTCTTAGACCCTGAGTTCAAGCCTCAAGACCACCACTCATCACTCATACACAAAAATAATATTTAAAAAGTCACAAAATTGTACTTTTGTTTACATTGAATACCATGTGGAATAAGATTGCTTTCGAAAAGGGGATGTTTAAAGCCGTAAAACTTGCACCAGTGAGGGCAAGTTAGATTTTTTTATTGTGAAAATACTGTACAGAGGGGTCACAATTACATGAGCAAGGTAATGAGTACATTTCGTATCAAGCATTGTTGCCTCCTCCTTTCTTTCCCCTTCCCATCCATTCCCATCCACCCCTCCAAAGTTGTAAAGTTCATTTTTTGACATAACAACTTGTACATCTCATTGTTGCAATGGGTCCACCTGTATCCCTATTTATACGGTTTGTTTTTACCTTTCCCTTCCACAAACTATACCAACATCAAATACGATGAAACCAGGGGTTATACCATGTTTGAGGGACACACAAAGCAACAAAGAAATATCTTTTAAATATGTTAGAAACATATATCTATATATAAATTATATATACAATGTATATACATTATATATATTATATAATATATTATATATACATATTTTATATGCATTATATAATATATTTGATTATTTATATGTTATACATAATATATTCAAATATATTATATATACTATATTAATATTTATATTTTAGTATATAATGTTAGTATATTTAATAACTTTTTAATGTAAAAATACTGTAGAGGGGTTACAGTTACATGAACAAGCATTGTTGCCTCTTCCTTTTTTTTGTCACATACCATCCCTTCCCTGTTGTTTCTAATGTACTATGTGATTTTTTTGTTTCTTTTGTATGTTCTTCCCCCATAGTATAACCTCTGTTGTCACTGTATTTGATTCTGGTGCCCTGCATCTTGTATATACATTTTTCTAATTTGGGGAGGTGAGGGGAAATAACAAAATGCTGAAATAAGGATACAGGCTGATTCATTGTAACAATGAGATGTACAAGACATTATGTTGAAAAGGAACTTTAGCCATTCTAACTGAATGAATTGGTATCTCGTCGTTTTGATTTGCATTTCTTTTATGGGTAGAGAGGTTCAGCATTTCTTCATGTGTTTATTGGACATTCTTATTTCCTCTTCAGAGAACTTTCTCTTTAAGTCTTTATCCCACTTATTTATTGGGCAGTTGTTTCTTTGTGGATTTGTTGTTGGGGGATTTAATTTTTTTGATTTCTAGGTATATTTTATATGAGACTCTTGTCTATTGTATGGCTAGTGAAGATCTTCTCCCAATCCATGTGTTTTCTATTGATCTTTCTAGCTATGACCTTTGCCATGCAGAAGCTCTACCATTTTATGCAATTATATTTGTCCAACCTTTCTTTGATTTGTTGTGTTTCTGAGTCTCTATTAAGAAAATTTCAGCCTGTGCCAAGGAGACCTAGGGTTTCTCCTATTTCCTCCTGTTATGTTTTCAGAGTGTTTGCTTTTACCCCAAGGTCTTTGATCCATTTGGAGTACATTCTGTTAGAGGGTGATTTATAAGGAGCTAGCTTTAGTTTCTACAAGTGATAAACCAATTTTGCCAGCACCATTTACTGATGAGTCTGTCTTTCTATTTTTTTAGGTCCCTTATCGAAGGGTCCTATGGCTATAGGTCTGTGGGCTCATTTTTGGGTTTTCAATTCTATTCCATTGGTCCTGAGGTCTCACCCCAGTTAGAATGGCTATAATCAAGAACTCTAATAACAATAGATGCTGGAGGGGATGTGGACAGAAGGGAACCCTACTGCATTGTTGGTGGCAGTGTAAACTGTTCAACCACTTTGGAAAGCTGTGTGAAGTTTCCTCAAAAGACTCCACATAGAGCTCCCCAATGACCCAGCAATCCCACTTTTGGGCATTTTCCTGAATGATCACAAATAAGACCATACTAAAGCTACCAGCACAACTATAAGTATTGCAACATTATGTACCATAGCTAAGATATGGAACCAACCCAGATGCCCCTCAGTAGATGAATGTATCGAGAAAATGTCAATGCCTCCATCAGAAAGAATGGCATTGCCCTTTTGTTAGGAAGTGGAAAGATTTGGAAAAAAATTATATGAAGTGATGTAAGCCAGGCCAAAGAAACATAGGTACCATGGTTTCCCTTATTTGCAATAACTAGTATTAAAATAAAAACAGATGAACAGTTAGCAATGTAATAAAAGCCATATTGTCTGAATTTCAAGGAAACTTTCTTTAGGAAATAACATCAGGGGTGACTAACATAACAGGTGTAGATCCATGTGCTACAACTGAGTGTGTAGACCATCTGGAAGCTGCTGTTGTAAAGTATCTGATATTTCATTAATAATGAAGGAAAGCTAGCTAACAGTATTTATTAGGATGATTACGTTTCTTGGAGAACAGTGGTGATCACCTGCTTACCTATTATCTGTACTGCATGGAGAAAGGTTTTTCATGCCCAGACCCATGTTTATAATCTTGGAGTTCTTCCATGAAAAGAAGCATGATTCCGTGGAGAAATTTTTTTGCACAGATTTTTTTGAGAGCTTTCCTCATCTGTAGTGAAGTCTCTGGCTCTCAGAAAATTGGCCTATGCTAATTTTATTATAGATCCTGTCAATACATTTGGAGCTAATTTCTCCCAGAATATAAACACTGACCATTTTGATCCTTATCCAAAATTTTTGGCTTTAACTTTTCCTAAAATGAAAAGCAACAGAAGGAAAAAGAAACCACCACCAAAACAACAACAATTCCTCAAAGACCCTATTTGAAGATCACATTAAATATCTATGTAACTTCATTCAAAATTATTATCTCACTATCTCAAAGCAAATTTCGAAAAGGAAGTAAAACAATGTCTGTATTTCGTATATTCACTATCCTCAACAACAATAATAACCTTTTGTAATAATGACCTTGGAGATACTCTGAAAGTTCATTTATGAGTGTAGCATGTATGCTGAATATGGTAGGCTTTAGCAAAATAAGGCGAGTCAAGAAAGCTTGCATACAAATAGACAATGTGATATACCTCTGAAACAGTAATCAAACACAAAAACTATAAAAAAATGGACCATGTCTTAATAATCACAGGACTCAATAAATGAAAGAGGCATGAGCAGAAGTGGAATATCCCTAAATTATATCTAAATTTTATTGCTAGTGCCTTTTCTATATATCTGGGTGACTTCATTCATACATTCTGGAATTCTAACATTATCAGAGGCCTATTATGATACAATTGGAGAATCTTAGATAAAATCTCCAGGAATCAAACTTATTATGGATGTCAAGTGCATGATAATTTTTAGAATAGAAAATGTACCTGTCATATGAAAAGAATAACAGTATAATACATGGAAATAAAATGTCATGAGAGTAAGAAGCAGCTCATATTTATTGTAATTTATTTTGTTGACCATATGATTAACAAAGCTAGTTAACATATTCTATTTTCTGAAAATTCCAGGGAGAGGTCATAGGACAGACAAAATTATAGAAAGTCTTTCATTCCACTTATTTGAATTAAATTTGTCCATAATATTTTACCTTAAAATTCAAGGTCTTCCTAAAAAGAATTGCTTTCATTTAATTGAAATGATATATTTTCAAAACATACCTTTTCTCATTAAAGTGTAGGAAGACCATGATGTATACTCTCTTGAAATCACATATTATTCAAAAATGACTGTATGGAAATCGAAACATAGATGAAATAGGGATCTCTTGGAAGATAAAAAAATTAGATGGAACTTTTACAACTTTTTCAGACATAGGATTTGAATAATAGAATAGTTTTATGTAAGTTTTTGTTAATCATATGCATATCACAATATAACATATAAATATAGAATAAGCATTCTATATATAATGTTAGTGTAGTTTATAGAATTAGCATTTTTATTCTATATTTATTTATAGCTATTCTATATTCTATATTTATATATTATATATTATATAAAATTATATTACAATATATTATGCTACAATTATTTTATAATATGTTACAATTTCAATTCTATATATATTCTATAGTCTATATTTATATACGTAGCAGTTATTCATATATATGAACTTTTATATGAGTTTTTATTAATCATGTATAATATATTCTATTCTATATTCTATCTTCTATACTGTAGTATAGTTTTCTGTACACAAGGAGAAATGGATATATGTGTGAATATATTATATGTAGATATATAAATATACAAACAAATGTGTATATACATTCATTTTCTGGTATTGGCACTCACACGGCCCCTTAGCTTCTTTGCTCAAGGGGCTGGTACTCTATCTCTTAGCCACACTTGCACTTGTTAACTAAGGATAGTCTTGTGACATTTCCCATCTGAGCTAGCTTTGAACTGCTATCCTCAGAATGCAGCCTCCTGAGTAGCTAAGATTACAGGTGTGAGAGAATAGTACCTTGCTTCACAAGGCATTAATTTATAGATATATTATTAATTTATAGATTTTTATTAATTTATAGAATACTATTTTTAAGAGAAATTATATAATCATTGATGAAAGCATAAGATTCTATTTATTGACAGCATCAGAAGACTAAAATTCCTTTTTTCCCAAGGAAAATTAATTATTTTATCTGACTTACTCATTAGAGAAGATTTTTAATATTTGCATATTACTCATTTTCTGCGTTCTACTTTCATATCTTATCTCTGCATGCTAAAATGTTAATTCATCCTTTTATAAGATGGTCTTTTGTTACTTCTCTTCAAGCTGAATTCTCTTCTCTGATAGGTTTTAATCCTTCAAGAGCAATCGTTTTCCATCTTTATATTCATTTTTCATAATCTCATAGCTCAATATACCTGAAATGAACCTTCTGTCATGTCATGTTCTTGCTCAAATGTTTAGCTGTTTCCTATTATCTACAGGATAAATTGCACTTCCAGACTGATATTCAAATTTCTCACTAATGAAGACTGATCTTTCCAGAATCCTTCAATTGTAAAATATAATATCAACTGATGCTGAAATCTTTAGTCACTTCCATAGAAGATATTTAAGTCTTCCATTTTCAAATACTCGCAGTGAATATCATTTTCTAATTAGTCAATATAAATCCAAAACTCATTTCTGGAACAATTCAGATTTCTTTTCTTGGTAGAACACAGTAGAGCCTTTTTTTACATTTCTCATACAGTAATATAGTCTATAGTATAGTCTCATATAGTCTAGAGTAATTAATTCTCTTGAATTTCGATCAGGTAATTTAAAACAAATCTTACTTGAGCTATTTCTTTCCATTGTCATTAAATAATATTAGTTTTATAAAATTCACAATACCCACAGATGCCCCAAATACATTAGCTATTAATACTTTCAAAAATACCTAAATATCTATACTAGATTGTAAGACAGTGTAACTAACAAGTCCCTTTACTGCAGAGAACTACACACACACACACACACATACTATAAGGCATAAAAGGAGACATCTATATAGCATTACTGACTTAGAAGTAATGAATCAATATTTATCTTTTTTTACGAAATAGCTTCAATAGTATCATGTCCCATTGTGCAGTAAGCAAGATTATTCCCATCGCTCGCTGAAATTCCACCTGTAATTACCAATGGAACAATTTCCCTTTCTTAATCGCATGTTTGTTTCTAGAAAAATAAAGAAATAGATGTTTTTGCTATCTCTGAGTCAAGTATCTTGGCCTATAATACTTGAACTTTTAATCCAACTGCAATATAGTTTCCTACTTATTTGATTATAGGAGAAAAGCAATAACTTAGGAAATGAGATGAAGAATGTAAATATAGCCAAGGCCTATTTCTGAACATGAGAGCCATATGAAATATAGTCTTGTTAAATTAGTCAAAGCATTATTGAAATTTTAACACCTATGCAATTTGTTTGATGTAAGAAATATTGTAAAATATTTCAATGAAAATATTAGTAAACTTAGGAAGGACAAATCAAATGAATGCACATAGTGAGGATAATAATTTAGCAGATTTAAAGTTTTAAAATCTAGTCTGTGTAGTTAAAAGTGTGGAAAAATAAAATCTGAGTAAAATAGGAGAACGTTATATCACACAGCTGCTCAGTTTTTATAAGGGAGATGATTAGAATCAAAGAAATACTAAATTAAAAGATGAATGTAACCATCACAGAAATAATGGATAACTTCTATATAAAATAGAAAAGAGGATGAAATTGAACAAAAGAAACTAGGATAATTGAAATAGAAGCATTAATTGAATTTATCTGATGACACACAAAGGGAAAGAGTTCAAAACCTTCAATTATTATGGAAAAATGATTAAAAAAGAGAGAGCAGAAGGAATGAAAATGTCTCACAAACTTCAGTGAAGACAATTGCAATAAAGTCTACCCTTAAATATAGTTTCTTGAATTTTTCCCCTAAAACACAGGCCAAAAAGAAACCAGAATAAAAGGAACTTCTTAAACCTGCCAAGTTTAGGTAAGGAAAGAACATTTAGTAAGTTCTGCATTATATGTTTTGAAAAATAGTGATCTTCACTGGCGATCCAGCTGCATTTTCTCTTGTATTTACTAATTCCCTAAGAATTTAATTATGTGCATTTTGCTTAAGATAAAAAGGCTACTCATTTGCCACATAG
>NW_027205262.1:0-16478 GCF_024711535.1 Dipodomys merriami
AAGTTAGTTGGTACTCGTTCCACACATAACCCTTGTCCTATAACTGTCTGTAGAATAAGTTTTGCTTCCTTTTGTTCCCACCTGCATGATTTACTTGTTTTAACATTAGTCACATTCTGTATCAATGCAATACTCTCATAAAATGGAGGTCTCATATCAGAACACATCCAACGCGAGCTTGTAATATCAGCACAGGTCTGATTGATCACATTGTAAGTTTGAACCAACAGCTGCCGTAAGGAATCCTCTGCCCAGGGGATGCTCTCCCCAAGTGATGGGGTCACTACAGCCCAGGGCTCTTTCTTGTTGTCTACTTTGGGTTTATGGCAGAGACTGGTTTTAAAACTGTGTTTGGTCCCATTGCTGAAGGGGAATAACTGGCTGTGGCAATTGCTTGTAGGGTTATGAGAATGCCATCATGTGTCTCTCCCCATCTGTACAATCTTAGTCCCCAGGTCTTTCCTAATTCCCATCCTAGGGCTTGTTTGCGCTTGTCTGTGAACTGAACTTGCACTCTGGCATCATACTCCTGGGAGACCCTAATTTGTTTACGTACAGACATCCCATTAAAATGGATGCCCATTGGTCCTGGTTTGTTAAACATAACAAGGTCTCCTCCCTTTCCTTTCCATTTTCCTGAGGTACTTGTTTTGCAGCCCCAGCTCTTACAGTAAAAGTCCTCTGGTCCTCCCACAATTACTAGTCCTTCCTTCCCCTGGGCATACATACCATTGCCTCCATCTACATTTCATAAGCCTATGTCCTTCCCATACACCATCAGCAAGCTGACACAAGTTACATGTAAGCTTGTCGGGGAACCATAGGGACAGTCCTTCTTTCATGGCCAAAGGTAAACGTTTACCCATTACCTGATTGCTAACAGTCTAAGTCCAATTATATGGGCAGTGGGGATTGCCAGCACTTACTACTATGCTAATAAAATTTCCACTTAAGTTATACACCAATATCCAATTCATGACTAAGTCCTTTTGCGGTTCAATTTGAGCTTTAAAGGATTTTCTTTGGAGCACAAGACTTGGCACACTGGATCCTCAACGAGACCTGCTATGGTATCTGCAGGCTTTGCATGAGAATGGTGGATCCATGTAGTGATGCCATCGACTTTGAGGGCCGTTGGAGTCATCAAGATGATCACATAAGTTCCTTTCCACCTCGGCTCCAGGTTTTCCTGTCGGTGTCTTTTCACCAGGACCCAGTCTCCAGGGTGGAAGTGATGTGGGATTGATGGAGGGCCCAACTTGTACAGCACCTTCAGTCCCTCTGTAAGGAGAACAAAATTTCCGAGTAATCATCTTCTCTAAGCAACTGTTCTGACAAAATAAGAATTGGGGGAAGGGGCACTCCGAATACAATTTCATAAGGGGAAAGACCAATTTTAAAAGAGGAATTGCATACACTGTATAAGGCAAAGGGAAGGAGAGTTACCCAGTCACCCCCGATCTCCATGGTCAATTTGTTCAGCCTCTCTGTTAGAGTTCTATGGATCCTTTCCATCTGTACTGAACTTTGGGGTCTACAAGTACAATGCAAGTTCCAATCTGCCCCAAGAGTACTTGCAAGTCCCCGACTTACCTTGGACAAGAAAGCTGGTCCATTATCTGATCCTATCATAATAGGGAAGCCAAACCTGGGTAAGATCTCTTCTAGTAACTTCTTAGCCACCACCTGTAACTTTTCGTGCTTTGTAGGAAAGGCTTCTACCCATCCTGAAAAGGTATCTATGAAAACTAGCATGTTTATATCCATACTTGCCAAGTTTAATTTCCATGAAGTCCAATTTTTAGTAAGTTCTTGGTCTCTCTCCTCTTATTTGACTGCCTGTTCCTGTCTGGTTCTTCCTTTCATTTGTCAGTTGACATGCCTTATGGTCCCTGACAATTTTAGCATGACTATTTTTGATCATAAGTCCAGCATTTGTCACCAGATCTTGCATCTTCCTAGCACCCACGTGGGTGCTTTGATGCAACTTAAGCAGTACTTTACTCACTAACTACTTGATAAGATAATGATGCTCCTAGAATCTCTTCACCAACCATTTAGGTATTGTGCCTTCAGCAGTTGATCAATCCATTTCATGTCCTCAGTGGTGTATATTGGAGTGTCCAGAAGAGTTCTTGTACCATAGTCTGGGAGATTAATCATCATTATAGATTACCTTTGTATTGCCAACTTCCAGGCTGTTCTGTTGGCCAGGTTATTGCCTTTACACACAGCATCTTTAGGTTTTTTATGTCCAGGGCAATGAACAATGGCTAACTTAGGAAGCCAAACAACAGTAATTAAAGTCAAGATTTCATCTTTATTTTTGATGATTTTTCCTTCAGTTGTCAGTAATCCTCTTTCTTTGTAAATAACTCTGTGTACATGAGCCATTACAAATGCATACTGACTGTCAGTGTACACAGTTAGTCTTTTGTCCTTTCCCAGTGTTAGAAGTTGGGTCAGGGCTATTAACTTGGCTCTCAAGGTTGATGTGCCTACTGGTAGAGGTTCAGCCCAGACCACATCAGCCTCAGTCACTACTGCCGCTCCAGCATAACTCTGTCTCTGATAAACAAAGCTGCTTTCGTCTGTAAACCACATGACTTCAGCGTCAGGCAACAGCTGGCTCCTTAAGTCCTCTTGGATGTTATGGCCTTGGGCCAGGATCTCTGACAGTTATGTAGCAGCATGTTTAGGTCCGGATCTGGTAGCAGTGTCGCCGGGTTGAGAGCCGAGGGAGCCTGTAAATTGATTCTGAGAGGGTTGATTAGCAGTCCTTGGTAATGGGTTAACCAGGCATTGCTGAGCCACCGATCTGGTGGTTGTTTTAACAAACCCTCAATAGTGTGTGTGTGGGGGGGTGGTCACATAGAGTTCCTTTCCCATGGTTAGCTTATCTGCGTCTTTGACCATCAGAGCAGTAGCCGCTATGATTCTCAGACATTATGGCTATCCTGCTGTTAGTGAGTCTAATTTGTTTGACAAGTAAGCTACTTGTCTCCTCCATAGCCCAAATATTGGGTTAGGACTCCTTTTGCTATCCCATTATGTTCATTCACATATAAGTAAAAGGATTTAGTGGTGTCAGGGAGTCCCAACACTGGAGCTGATAATAAGGCAGTTTTTATCTGTTCAAAGGCTCGTTCAGGTTCTTCTGTCCATTGAGACAGTTGCTTCTCCTTGGTAGCCTCGTAAAGAGGTTTAGCCAGCTCCATAAACCCGACAATCCACAGACAGCAAAAGCTGGCTGATCCCCAAAACTCCCTTACTTGGTGCTGTGACCAGGGTGTTGGAAATTTAAGGACAGTTTCTTTTCTGGCTTTCATGAGCCACGACTGCCCCCTTTCAATAAATAACCCCAGTAAGTTACCTCTGATTTGCAGGTTTGAGCTTTCTTGGCTGATGCTCATTAACCAAGGTTTCCCAAAGTCTGGAATAAATTTCTGTTCCTTGCATGCATTATTTATCGGTTTCAGTGGCAATAAGAAAGTCATTCACATATTGCAACAAAGTCAGACCAGTGTGGCTTCCCCTAAACTCACCCAAGACCTTATGCAGAGCTTCATTAAAGAGTGCTGGTGAGTTTTTGAATCCTTGAATGAGTCTGTCCAGGTCAGTTGTCTGTTGATACCTCCTTTGACATCTGTCCACTCAAAGGCAAAAAGATCTTGAATTTTGGGTGCCAAGGGTAGGCTGAATAAGGCATCTTTTAAATCTAATATTGTATACTACTGCTTATTTGGAGGCAGGGTGCTCAGGAGAGTGAGGGGTTTGGGTACGGTAAGGTGAATTTCCTTTACCCTTTTATTGACTTCCCTTAAGTCCTATACTGGCCTATATTCATTACAGTTGGGCTTGCAGATCGGTAGCAGAGGAGTGTTCCACGCCGACTGGCAGGGTCACAATATACCCAGTTCTAGCAGAGACCTAATGTGGGGTGTTATTTCATCCATGCCACATGGACATAGGGTACTGAACTCTAACTGGGTCCTGGTTTTACCTCGATGAAGAAAGCTGGTTTATGTTTCGCTAGTCCCACTCCACCAGTCTCTGCCCAACCTTCTGGATATCTTTCCAGCCAATAGATTTCTTGTTCAGGAGGCTGGGGTGGTTGGCGCAACCGGTACACATCTTCCAGGTCGAGAGTCAATACTTGTATTGGTCTTCCTTGAGCATCCTCCACCTGGGGGCCTTCTGGATAGAAGTGAATCTGTGCCTCCACCTTGATTAACAAGTCTCTTCCCCAAAAGGGATAAGGGCTTTCTGGAATAAACAAGAATGAGTGGGACACTGGTCCCATCCCCAGGTTCACTCTTCTTTTGGTGGTCCATGAGTATTGTTTAATCCCCATGACTGCTTTCACCCAAGAGGTTTTATTTGAGATTTTTCCTTGAGGCTTTATTAAACCCAAGTATTAAGCCTGGCTATCCATTAGAAATTTTACTGGAGTCCCCTCCACTTTTAGCGTTACCCTGGGTTCAAGGAGAGGAACTGAACCCTGAAGTCCCTATTCATTATTAGCAAGATTGTTAACCATTAGGGTCCAGGTTCTATGCAGCTGCCACTGCTTTGTTCAAAGTTCCCTTTTCTTAGTACATTCTTTGGCCTAATGCCTATTTCTTGGCAGTAAGTGCACTGATCTCTGCATAGACCTTGACTATTTGGGCGTTGTAGGGTTTCCTTCCTTGTAAGACCATGTATAATTTAGCCAAAATGGTATGATTGCAGGCTGCTGCCCTGAGACCCACCATTAGAATCTTGCGATAGACCCATAATCTCCCCCTAACTTCTGCCGTGTTGTAGTCCAAACCGTTGCTTGGATCCTGGTTAATGGAAAAGATGCATTGATTAAATTAGGATTAGCAGTAGGCTGTCCGTCATCACCGGGAACTACTTTCTTGGCCTCAGTTTGAATCATTTATTTTTCTTTCGAGATGAATAAGACCCAAAATAACTGCTGGCAATCATCCCTGGTAGACAGGTGCATGAACATTACACTATCTAGGAGAGAAATCAAATCTTTGGGATTATTCCAAAATTTTGCATTTTGTGTTTTCCAATTATATAAGTCACTCATTGAGAAGAGCCAATAGTGAAGTCGGCGGTCTCCAGTTTCATCCAGTCGTCCAATTTCTCTGAGCGGCAGAATCACTGTGGTGTCAGGGAGTCTCAGGCTGGCAGCTCTCTGAATGTGACCACGAGTTCTTACTGCTGGCCCTTCCAAGTTGCTGCTGGCTTCTTGATCCTTGCCTCCAGATGCCTCCCCTTGCTCCATGGGGGATGGAGGAGGCAGCAGTGAAGGGTATGGGGGGAGATCGGAGTCTAATAAGAGAAGATCCTCACTCCCTTCTTGTAAAATGGGGTATAAGGGGACTGAGGGGGTAGTTGACGTATCTTTTATTGATGCTAAAATCTTGTTTTTATCCACAGAAAGGGGTAGAAAGCGTGACAGACACTTTGGGGTTTCCTACACCAAATTCTGCATACTAAAGTATAGGGAATCTGATCGGGGTGCCCTGTGCTATCTGTTAAAAAAAAAACCTTCGTTTAACCTTCCAAATAGTATTTAGACCCAATGTTCCTTGGGGGGGGCATCCAACCTCAAAAGTAGGCCACTCTGACTTATACAAAGTAAGTAATTTTTCTTTTTTAACTTCAACATCTAAATTGTTAGCTCTTTCCTTATCATCTTTAAAATTAGCTGTCAGAAAGGTAAGAGATAGACTTTGGTTCTGACCCATTTCAACATATATCAATCCACACACAAGACAAGAAAAAAGGAGGAAGGCAATTACAAATGTCACAAAATGAAACAACTTGTGCTTTCGGGGATTTAGGATATAACCACAACTCAGAGTGTCCCAAGGAGAAAAGTGTGGATTGACTGGCCTGTCTACAATCCCAAAGGGGTAGAGGGAGACACTTGATGTTTCAGCAGTGTCATCTGGTAAAAGACTACCCTACTCCCTCTTTGCTTCAAGTGGGCCAACTTTCTAAGGCAAATTTCGCCCTTCGAGGAGGAAGATAAGAGCGTCTGAAAGAGAAAGTAATTATTGTTGGACAAGGAATAGAACAAAGACTAACAATTTTAAATGGAGGCGAATAGAGTTTCCAGGCATCCACGTCAGAATGAATGTGAAAGAGGAAATGTTCTACGAAAGCCACAATACAGACAGACACACAGACATTAAGACAAGATACATTAACAGTATGTGCATGGTAGTCTGTCAGACAGAAAGTGATGGACTACAGAGAGGAAAACTCCCAAATGTCTGCACTAGTGGACAGTCTACCTTGTAAACTATCAAACAGAACCTGGCAGCCTACAGGTGGGCCCAAATGCCCGCACTAGTGGATAGTTTACTTCCCCAGGGCATCCGGAGGATGTCTCCCACTGGTCCTGTTGGCTGCTTTATAGTGCATCCACCAAGATTTCTTGCCAATTCCAACACCCAAACTGCAAGCTACAAAAATACCATACATGGGGCTGGGAAGGTGACTCAGTGGTAGAGCACTTGCCTTGCATGCATGAGGCCCTGGGTTTGATTCCTCAGCACCATATAAGCAAAAAGAAAAAAGCAGGAAGTGGCGCTGTGGCTCAAGTTGTAGAGCTGTAGAGATGAGGGACAGTGCCCAAGCCCAGAGTTCAGGCCCCACGACTGGACCCACCCCCCAAAAATACCAGATATTTACAAAGGGGCAATGCCTTAACTTACCAGCTGTTCTTTGCTATTCCCTGATCAGGTGTCAGGGTGGGCTTATGAGGGAGATCCCAGATGTGCACCTATCTGTTGTACCTGGATTCAAGACCCACCGAAGACGACCAGAGACCACAACCAATTCAAATGACAAAGGAGTCGTTTATTTGCAAGCTCGAGCTTGGTCCTCCACACACTCAGTAACTGGTGAGGCTAAGAAGCCCCAAACATAGAATCAGCACAGTTTTTATAGTATTGAACAAAAAACTTTAAAGAAGTTTTACATGAGAATTTACATGATTGGCTAAAATTTTAAGCAAACTAAGCTATGCATTGGCTAATATTATTATTGACATGTTATTGACAGGATTTCTCTGGCCACTGGGTCACTGTGTCCTGCATGGCCACCCAGTGTTTGGTCAACGCATCTGGAGAAAATTCCTGTGGCTTTCCCAAGGATAGCTTTTGTCTCAGTTGTCTGGGTATTGTTTTTCTTTTTGTGTCATTTCTGGGTCAAACCCATGGTTATTTTTATAATTCGTACCTCAAAAGATGGTTGCTAGTGTGTGTAATGGAGTTACTAGGCCTTCCTTGTGCCTCTTTAAGCCTTAGGCTCTTCAGATTTCATATTATTACTGTCTCTTCATACATGCCTGAAATCACTAGTTCAAAGTAACACAAACAGAAAAACAAAAATACCCTGATACAACCATCACAAATCCTAAATTATGTGAAAAAATCCACAATATAAAAAATAAACCTGAGATAGAGGAAAAACAATGGCAGAATAACAACAGAAAATTATGCTAGCTCTCTCTAATGAAACAGAGATTTAGAGTCCTAGCAGGTACTCCACTTCTAGAGGGTCACACCAAGTCAGCTATAATTATATGTAGATATAGAATCCAAAAGAAAATATTATACTGTCTTCACAAGCACACAAAAATCTATGAAAAGTTACCCAGCCAGGAAGGTGACTGCTGTGACTGTGTTGGCCAACATACTCAAAAGCACAACTGCAGTGTGGAAATAAAAGGTCCACATGGGAAAACATCACAAACAGAGTCAGTCACATTTAAACACAGACACAATTCACCTTACCACTGGACAGTCAGAACTGTCATTGGAACCACAAGTATTAACAGCACAACATCTCACCACAACTGATCTCTTCTCCTGCACTTAATGGTCTAGACAAAAACCTAATTCCAGAAAAAAAATCACAAAAGACCAAAGCAACACCTGGCAAATCAACCAAGAACATAGATAATCACCTATTAAGATCATATTTCCCCCAAATGAAAGCCAAGAGATCTTCCAAATGGACAGAACAAATCAGAAAAATATGAGGAAAGTGATGCCAAGGTAATATAATTCACACAGTAAATAAAAAGGCATTAGAACAGACAATCAAGGACCTAGAAGATAGTTTTCAAAATACATTACAAATACTGCTGAAAAATATGGTTAATGAAAAGATACAAAACCTCTACAAGGAAACTTGTGAACAAGATGAGCCCAACCAAAGATTAGCAAAAATCATTCATGGAGACTCCAAACAGAAAGAAAAATAAATTCTGGAAAAGCAAGAGTGTCCAAGGAAAAAAATAGATACCTAGTTAAACGATATGAGAGAAGACACAGCTAAAACCCATATCCCCCAACCCCCCACCCAAAGAATAGTTTAAAGAAAGTCCATACAAGATCTAAAAAAAGCTTTAATAAAGAGATAGAAGACCTAAAAAAATAACCAATTATAAGACAAGGAAATAAAAAAGCAAATAGAATGTCTCCACAGAAATAGATGATATAGAAGATTATCTCAGGAATCACAGACAGAATAGGTCTAATAGGAAAGAAGAAATAATCATTTAGAACAAATCCAAGAAATAAGAAATGATCTTGCTGAAAGTTCAAGACTCAGAAGATCAAATTGGGGGAGATAGGTATCAAGAAGATGAAGAGCATGAAACTAAATGGATGGGAAACATATTACAGAATTCTAGCAAAGATCATTCCAAATATCCAAAGAGATAGGCTCATTCAGAGAAGAGAAGCCTTTAGAACACCAAACAGAGAATACCAGAACAGAACAAACCACCACCACGACATCTATTAGAGAATCATTAGAGATCAAAGAAAGGATTCTGAAATCTATCAGGAGAAAAGACGGATTATTTATAAAGGATATACAGTCAGAATAAATACAGGTTTCTTATCTGATATGGTCAAAAGGAGAGCCTAGCATGATATATGACAAACATTAAAAGCAAGCAACTACCAACCAAGATTATGGTCCCAAGCCAAACTCTCCTTTACATTAAAAGGATATGTAAAAATATTTCCTGACAAAGAAAACTTGAAACAATGTATCTATACCAAATAAGCATGATAGAAGTTATTCAAATATATCCCACATAGAGAAGATCAAGAAGAACATGAACTGTTTATATAAAATGTTCCCTACCCAAGAACAAGGTAAATATATTAAGAGTAGATGAGGCACAGGTCCTAACAGCAGGTATATAACATAGCAGGACTTATCAGATATTTCACAGTCTTAACCTTTAATATAAATGGACATAATTTTCCAATTAGAAAACATAGATTAAATATTAGTATCAAAAAAGATGCATCTATCTAGTATCTACAAGAGACACATTTTATTGACAAAAACAAACACATACTCAAACTGAAAGGCTGGAAGGAAAATTTTCAAGCAAATGGACACCATAAAAAGGCCACAGAATTACTAACATAAGATAAAATAGAATTCAAATTAAAATTAGTAGGAAGAGGCATTATATATTGATAAAAGCAACTCTCCATTAGGAGGATATAACAAGTCTAAATATCAATGCCCTGAATCATGGAGCACCCCCACTTCATCAACCAAATACTACTTAACCTAAAAACACATCTCAACACATCATTGTTATCAGTGGATAGGTCATCTAAGCAAAACTCAACCAAGAAACTGAAGACCTAAATAACTACATTGACCACCTAGCCATAACAGATATCTACAAAATATACATTCAGTGTCAGAATATAAATTCTACGCAGCAGCTCATGGAAGAGTCTCCAAAATAGAACATATCCAGTGGTAGAGTGTTTGCCTTGCATTCATGAGGCCCTGGGTTCGATTCCTCAGCACCACATAAACAAAAGAAAAAAGCCGGTGGTGCTGTTGCTCAAGTGGTAGAGCACTAGCCTTGAGCTGAAAAGCTGAAGGACAGCCCCCAGGCCCAGAGTTCAAGCCCCACAACCGGACCCCCCCAAAACAAAAAGAAATTTTATCTAAATTGAAAAAAATAATCAAATTCCCAAATCTTTTCAGAACACAACAGAATAAACATAATTAAACAGCTAAAGTAAAAAAAAAATTCTCAAACCCATGAAGACTGAACAACACATTGCTGAATGACCAATGGTGCACTGAATACATGAGCATGAAAATCTGAAAGTTTCTGAAATTTAACAAATTGAACACACAAAATACCAAGCCTTCTGGGACATAGAAATGCAGTACTTTGAGGAAAATTTATAGCTCTGTGTGCCTACATCAAGCAATTGGGAAAATCTCAAGCCTGTATATTAATTATATACCTCAAATTTCTTGAAAACAGGAATAAGCCCAAACTCATAGCAGTAGACAGAAACAAACAAAAAAAATTAAATCAGAAATAACTAAATAAAGACAAAATAAAGCATAAAAAGATCAACAAAATAGAGTTGGTTCTTTCCATAAATTAATATACTTGACAGACCCTTGACAAATCTGACTAAGAAGAGAACTCTTAATAGAGAGAGATAAATAGAAAGCCCACAGATTGGGAGAAGATCGTTACTTGCTCTGCAACAGTCAATGGCCTCATATATAAAATATATTAAGATTCCCAAAAGTTAACCCCCCAAAATAAACAAATCCTCAAAGAAACAACAACCTCGGGCTGGGAAGGTGGCTCAGTGGTAGAGCACTTGCCTTGAATGCCTGAGGCTCTGGTTTCGATTGTTCAGCACCACATAAGCAAAAAGAAAAAAGCCAGAAGTGGCGCTGTGGCTCAAGTGGTAGAATGCTAGCCTTGAGCTGAAGAGCTAAGGGGCAGCGCCCAGGCCCAGAGATCAGGCCCCACGATCGGACACCTCCCCCCCAAAAAGAAACAACAACCCTCTGAATAAGTGGACTAAATATTTAAAGAGAGACCTCTCTGAAGCAGAAATATGAATGGCCAATAGACACATGAAGAAATATGCAACATTTCTGGCCATAGAAATGCAAATCAAAGCAACATTGTGATTCCACCACACCCCAGTTAGAATGACCATTATGAAGAAAACTAATAACAACAGATCCTGGGCTGGTGGGGATGTAGCCAAAAAGGAACATTACTACACTATTGGTGGAAATGTAAACTTGTTCAAAAACTCCATAAAGAATTATAGAGATTCCTCCAAAGTGTTCCCCTATAACTCAGCAAACCAATTTCTGGGCATTTACCCAAATGACCACAAACAAGGACACACTAAAGCTACAATCCAACTATGTCCATTGTAGCATTATTTACCATAGCTAACAAATGGAACCAAAACAGATGCCCATGTGTAGATGAATCGATCAAGAAAATGTCATATATATTCACAATAAAAATTCTATGCTTCCGTCAGAAAGAATGACATTGCCCCATTAGTAAGGAAATGGAATCACTTGGAAAACATAATAAGTCAAACAAGCCAGACCTAAAGAATTATAGGCTACATATTTTCATTCATTTGGAAAAACTAGAATATGACTAGGATATTCTTAGAAAAGATCACAATAGCTTAATAGCTATATGTATATCACCATAAAAAATGATGCTTATTGAAATGAGCTCCAAGAAATGAATACAAGATATTTTTTGTTCTAATTTCTTTTTATTTTATTTTATTTTTTTGTGAACATAGTGTACAGAGGGGTTACAATTACATGGGCAGGATAATGCGTACATTTCTTATCAAGCATTGCAGCCTCCTCCTTTGTTTACCCTTCACATCCCTTCTCAGCCTACCCCCAACCCCCTCACCTAATAAAGCTCGTTTTTGACATGCAACTGGTGCTTCTCATTGTTGCAACAGTTCCACCTGTATCCTTAAATGACTTGTTTTTCCCCATCTCCTCCACAAGTTATACTAACATCAAATATAGTGAAAGCAGGAGTTATACTCTGGGGGAGGGACATACAAAGCAACAAAGAGATAATCTTATAAATGTGTTAGAAACAAATGCATGAAAGAAAAAAAACATTAAAATACATATCTAAGGCTTCATTTTCCTAACAGCACATTATCTGACCTTTTCTGCTTGACTCATACATATACTAGATATTGCAAATAAGGGAAACCATGGGACCTATGTTTCTTTGGGCATGGATTACTTCACTTAATATAATTTTGTTCCAAGTTTGTCCATTTCCTAACAAATGGGGCAATGTCATTCTTTCTGATGGAGGCATAGAATTCCATTGTGTATATATACCACATTTTCTTGATCCATTCATTTACTGAGGGGCACCTGGGTTGGTTCCATATCTTAGCTATGGTAAATAATGCTGCAATAAACATAGTTGTGCTGGTAGCTTTAGTGTGGTCATATTAGTAAACATTTGGGTAAATGCCCAAAAGTGGGATTGCTGGGTCATAGGGGAGCTCTATGTGAAGTCTTTTGAGGAACCTCCATACTGCTTTCTAAAGTGGTTAAACAAGTTTACACTCCTCCAACAATGAAGTAAGGTTCCCTTCTGTCCATATGCCCTCCAGCATCTGTTGTTGTTAGAGTTCTTGATTTTTGCCATTCTAACTGGAGTGAGGTGGTATCTCAACGTTGTTTTAATTTGCATTTCTTTTATGGCTAGGGATGTTGAGCATTTCTTCATGTGTCTATTGGCCATCCTTCTTTCTTCTTCAGAGAAGTTTCTCTTCAAGTCTTTCGCCCACTTATTTATTGGGCAGTTGTTTCTTTGAGGATTTGTTGTTGGGGGATTTAAATTTTTGAGTTCCAAGTATATTTTAGATATGAGACCCTTATAGTGAACTGTTTTTAATAATTTCTATTTACGTTTTCCCCTTTGGTTTATTCCCTTAAGTCACTGTTTTTGATTTCTGTACCCTTTGTCTTATATATAAGTTAATCTGATTTGGGGAAGGGAAGGAAAAACACAGAAATGTTGGGACAAAGATTAAACAAAGCAACAGTGATATACACTAGACACTGTGTTAGAAATTAAGTTTACAACGTTGGGGGAATGGGATGTCAGGGTGGGTGGAAGCAGGAAAAAATGAGGAAGCAGTAACAAAAAAATGTACTCATTACTTATGTAACTGTAACGCACCTCTCTGTATATCACCTTCATAACAAAAAACACCGAACAACCAATAAGAGAACTCACATAATAGAGAAAACTAGAGAAAAAAATGAGGCATCACAACATAAATAAGGAAAATTAGGAATATTATAAGAAAGTACTTTGAAAACTGTATGCCAATCACCTGGAGAATCCTTGAGAAATTGATGCTATCCTATACCCGAGCTGAGTCAAGAAGTGATACATAAGAAGTAATGAAAATTAAATGTCAATAAAAAATTTCCCATACCAGAAAAATCTAGTACTCAATGGATTTATCACGAAATTAAGGGCTGAAAAAACTTACAATACTCAGATTTAACTCTTCAATGGAATAGAAATGGAAATGGAATTATTAAACATATTCTATGAAGCTAGAATTAGACTCTTTCCCAAATCGGTAGGGACTCATCAAAGAAAGAGAACTATGAACCCAACTCCTCGATAAGCATTGATGCAAATTTCTCAATAAATTTCTCACCAACCTATTTCAGCAACTAAAAAAAAAAATCATATGCTATGATCAAACAGTATTCATCCTAGGATACAATTGGATTCAATATACCTGTCAATAAATATAACACACACCATCAGTAGAAGCAGGGAAAAGAACCACATGATCATCTATATGGGTGTAGAAATAGCTTTTAACAAGCTCCAATACCCCTTTATGATTAAAGGTCTGAGAAGCTAGGAATGCATGGAAGTTTCTTAAATATAATAGAGTATGTATATGATAAGAGATAATATGCGTGTACTTAATGGTGGAAGCATGAAGACATTAAATCCAGGAATGAGAAAAGGCTGTCCACTCTATCTACTATTCTTCAATATAGTAGTGGACTTTCTAGCAAGAGCAATAGGCAAGAGAAAACATAAAGGGGATCCAAATAGGGAAGAAGTAAAACTATCCCTTTTTACAGATGAAATGATCCTGTATTTAAAGGACACTATAGCTTCCTCCCCCACGTTAGTAAAGGTGATGCTAACCTTCAGCAATATAACAGGGTATAAAACCCACAACAATCAGTAGATTTTCTGTGTTACCAACAATGGGAAGATCCATGATGAAATCCAAAAAACAACCTCATATGTATTAACCTCAAAATAAAATCAAATCTATACAAAACAAAACAACAACAAAACTAGGAATTAATAAATTTAACTAAAAATGTGAAAGACCTCTGCTCTGAAAACTTTACAACACTAAAATAGGAAATTTAAGAAGATTCAAGGAAATGGAAAGTCTTTCAATGCTCCTGGTTGGAAGAATTAACATAGTGAAAACTGCAATACTGCCCCCAAACAATTGACAATGCAATACCCATCAAAATCCCAACAATATTCTTCAATGCAGTAGAGAAAGCAATTTGAATGTAATAAGAAATTACAAAATTAAAGATGAAACCAAAGGCTTAGAAATGAAATCATGGGCCATTTTACACACACACACACACACACCCCAAACACACACAATGGAATTCTATTTACCCAACAGAAAGGATGCCTTTTCACCAGTCTTAAGGAAAATGAAAGGCTTGGGAAAATTATACTAAAAGAAAGGAATGCACACTCAGAGCAATATAGTTTTCATAGATCCATTCATTTATGGTAGCTAGAAGGTGCCTACAAATCTACAAGTACAAGACAGATTCTACATCGTCCCAGATAGAATGGCCATTTTCAAGAAAACTGACAATAGCGAATGCTGACAGGGATGTAGCCAAATGGGAACTCTATTATACTGTTGGTGGGAAATTAAACTTGTTCAACCACTCAGGAATGCAGTACGGACATTCCTCAAAAGACTAAACATAGATCTCCCTTAAGACCCAGTAATTCCTGTCTTGGGCAGTAATCCAATAAATAACAAGCAAGCTCACATGAAAGCTACCAGCATAACTATGTCCTGGGCCCTGACCCAGAGTTCAAAGATTGGAAAAAAAGTTACCACTGCTGGTATTTTTTCCCCAAATAGAAACCTTTTTTTAGGGGGAGGGTCTGGTCATGGGTCCTGAACTCTGGGCCTGAGCGCTGTCCCTCAACTCTTCAGCTCAAGGATAGCGCTCTACTACTTGAGCCACAGCGCCACTTCCAGCTTTTTTCTTTTTGCTTATGTGGTGCTGAGTAATCCAACCCAGGGCCTCATGCATATAAGGCAAGCCCTCTACCACTGAACCACCTTCCCAGCCCTAAATATGAATCTTTTGACCTAAGATACCAAATCATTCTATTTGTAGCAGCTAGGATAGGACTAAAATATAGTGGGTGATAAAATTGCTTCTTTATTGAATGTTAGGAAAACACATAAGCAGTCCAAGAAAAGGGAGATTTGTTGTTGTTGTTGTTATAGGGGCTTGAAATCTGGGCTTGGGCACTGTCCCTGAGCTCTTCAACTCAAGGTAAGGGCTCTACCTCTTGAGCCACAGTGACATTTCTGTTTTTCTGGTGGTTAAATGGAGATGAGTCTCTGAGACTTTCCTGCCCATGGGGGCTTTGAACTACAGTCCTCAGATCTCAGCTTCCTTAGTAGCTAGGATTACAGCTGTGAGCCACTGGCAGCAGGCTAAAAATGGGAGACTATTATAAAAGAAAATCTACCTCTTCATCTGTGTCTAAACCTCAGATATCACTATTACAACACTTCATCGTTGACTCATTTCATCAGACATTTGTAAATTTTCTCTTTTCCTTCATGTGTCAATATCAACTCAGCTGTGGGACTGGATCAATTGTATGGTAATTGCTAGCACTTAATCAAGAACATTTACATAAAAACAAATGAAGCCCTCATTTGGAATAATTGTTTTCTCTTTTTATTACAAATCTGTGCTTTATTACTTCCCAATGTGATATTGGAACTCCTAACAGAGTGATGATATTTTCTTTTTCTTCAGCAATTGGCCTTCTCCCACATGTGATCAAGTGTATTTAAGAATTCAAAGATTTCCATTGACAATTCATTAAGCTGATTTCTAAGAAAATGTGCATTTCTGGAATGTGGTCTGCTCTCTTGTTCTTACATGCACAGGACTTCTATGATTTATTTGTCCTACAAGGAATACTATTTTCCAATCTTTGTGTGACCAATTTTAATCTCTCTGATCAATCTTTCTGACCCTCTCTCTGGAGTCTCATTTCAGTCTGCCTCATCAAAAATATCTTATTTATCAACTAAATTACTCTCAGCTTCTGTTTTTTGCCTGACTTCATATAGGCTGTGATAGCAGCCTTGACTGGCAGTGCTTACTGAAGTTATTTGTTTGTTTTTTATATTTTTAGAGGTCTAGGATTACTCTTCGATATATTAGCTTCTCTGGGCCACAGTGATCCGCTGGCCTAGAGTCAATGGGTTTTTCTCCTAAACATACAAATACAGCTGACTAAATTCCTG
>NW_027205263.1:0-16477 GCF_024711535.1 Dipodomys merriami
AATTTAAGTCTCAGAGGTTTTGAATTGAGTAATAAATTTGTGGATTAAGTGTGTACACAATGGGGGATAGGGTCTACTAGTTAACTATGGGTTTATCTGAGGATGTGCAGGACAAGAGTTAAGTCACATACAGAAGATCAAAAGAGAGGAAAAGGTGAAAAGGATTAGAAAGGGAGAGAAAAAGATCAGAAGTTCAGTAGAGCTAGACAAAAAAAACAAAAAGATAGTTAAGAAAGAAAGAAAAAGAGAAAGAAAAGAAAAGAAAGGAAAATGCACATTCATGTATTCCTAAAATAAAAATTATAAGAGGAAAAAAAAGTTACTGGAAAACAATTATTTTTTCAAAAAAGGCAAAAATTAAAGATTAATAAAATTTTTAGAAAAGGAAAAAAAATTATATATATATATAAGGTACCAAAAAAAGAGAGAAAAAAAAGAAAAGAAGAGGAAGAGAAGAAAAAAAAAAGTTCTTTGATTTTCTTTTTGTTTTTTTGGGAGGGGTGGGAAGAATCTTGTATCTCCCTTTTGTCTGTAAACAGCCTCTTGTTGGAGTCTCTGGTCAGCTTGAGGTCCTGTGGCTTGATTGGTTTCTTAAGTCAGTTTGTTCGAACAGGCAGAAAATGCTCTGCTTTACCCAAGATTTTGAAATCCCCCTCCCAGATTAGTTTACTGGGAGGGTGATCTGCTTTAAGAATCACAAAAGAGGGGGATGCAATGGTAAGGCTAGGTTCTGGGTAGAGTTGAGGCCTTTCAACAATCAGTAGCTTTTTCCTGGGGCTATTTTGTGAAAAAAAAAAATACTCACAGAGCCCAGCCTGGAGCCGTTCTCAGGGTTTCTGTTTTTCAATTGATTGTTGAGGCTGCTAGAAGGAGGGGCAGCCTCTGGCTCTGGTTACCCAGTGAGGAAAGCCACTCCAGTGGCTGGTGCCTGAGCTGGGTGACTTTTCCCTGGATGGAGCCGAGTCTGGCAGGTCACTTCACTGCCGTTAAGTTCTTGTGACCTGCTAAATGACTCATTTTATTCCAAGGCCTGGGTTGGAGCTGGCAGCTCCTCCGAGCTTTGTTGGTATCCAAGATGGAGATCACCGGTGCTGGGGGGGGGGGGGTGGCCTTCCCTCCTCTGCTCCCTGAGATGGAGTGAGGACGTCGGGCTTCTACTCACGTCGAGTCTTGGATCCTGGGTCGTCTCTGGTCTGCCAACTGCAGGATGAAGATGTACGCTCCTTGTCGGTTCTTGCTGGTGTTGAGTAGAATCCGCTCGCCCACTGCGTCTGGCTCCTTCGTCCCCGACTGTCTGTGTGAGCGCTCAGTTATGGCCCCGGCTGCACCGCGACCCTGCCGCCGCCGCCGCGGCAGCTGCTGGCAGGCGCTCAAATGTGTCTTTTTGCCTTGGCTTCCCCTCTCTTCTCTAACTCTCTGTCCTGTGATGGCACACTTGGTGTGATTCTCTGGCTTAGGACTGTTCACTGGAACTCTAAAACTGCTTTCTATGTGAGAGCTTGTTCAGATTCCAGCTTCTCCTCCGCCATCTTCCCCAAGAACCTTCGATTATCACCTTTGATTTATTTTTAATTGATGCTGGTACAAGGTGATGGATAAAGATACAGTTTGTTTTCTGCATGTGGATATCCAGTGTTCCCAGCATCATTTGTTGAAAATGCTGTCTTGATTCCAGCCTATATTTCTAGCTCCCTTATCAAATATTAGATGGATATAGGACTGTGGGTTTATTTCAAGGTATTCAATTCTGTTCTATTTTTCCTGAGGCCTATTTTGAGGCTAATATCAAGCTGTTTTCATTACTATAGCTCTATAGTAGAATTTGAAGTTTGGTATTGTCATACATCCAGCACTACATTTTCTGCTAAGCATTGCTTTTGCAATATCTAGTATATGTATGAGTCAAGCGGAAAAGGTCAGATAATGTGATGTCAGGAAAATGAACCCTTAGATGTGTATTTTAATGTTTTTTTCTTTCATGCATGTGTTTCTAATGCATTTATAAGATTATCTCTTTGCTATATTTGATGTCAGTATAATTTGTGGAGGAGATGGGGAAAAACCAGTTGTTTAAGGATACAGGTGGACCTGTTGCAACAATGAGAAATACAAGTTGTCATGTCCAAAATGAGCTTTACAATGTTGGTACGGGGGGTGGGGTGGAGGGGGAAGGAGAAGGCTGGGGATTGGGTGGGGAAGGGAATATAGCTGAACGTTTGTAATTTGTTGGAAAAGATAGAAATTAGCCAAGGTAGAAAAGAAAGATTAAATACTTACAGAATTGTTTTAAAGGGCAAGAAGAGCATGCCTCTGTGTTCTCACCAAAACTGTCAATTTCAAAATCACTTTAAGCCATAAAGCCAATGACTAGAGTGGAATACAAACCTAGCCACTGCTAAAATTCAATTCCAGTCCTGTTGCCATGGTTTATGCCTATAATCTTAGCTACTCAGGAGGCTGAAATCTGAGGATTGTGGTTCAAATAGAGCTTGTGTAGACAAACATGCACGACTGATCCTCAACTGACCAGCAAAAACCCAGAAGGGGAGGTATGGTTCAAGAGGCAGAGTGATAGGAGCAAAAATGCTGCAGGAGAGAATCAGGTCTGGAGTTCAAGTTCCATTACTGCTACAAAAAGAATCATTTCCATTACGCCTAATCTATCGTGTACACTGATATTTTAAAAATACGCAATACTTTCTGTTGTCTTTCAGACCTCATGGAAGTTCTTTTTTTTTTTCAAAACAACAACATTTGCTTTATTGAGTTCTTAAAATTCTTTTTTTACAAAATAGTTTATTACAAAATGGTAAACACGCATGGATAACTATTATGGTACATTTAAAAACATTTTAAGACATCATTTGTATTATACAGCATAATGGAATAATCATCAGATTTTTACAATTTTTCTGGTTTATAAATGTAAATTCAAAGCTGGGTGACGGTGGCTCACACCTGTGATTCTAGCTACTCAGGAGGCTGAGATCTGAGGACCACAGTTCAAAGCCAGCCCGGGCAGAAAAGTCCATGAACCTCTGATCTCCAATTAAAACCACTAGAAAACCGGAAGTGGTGCTGTGGCTCAAGAGGTAGAGTGCTCGCTTTGAGCTGAGGAGTGCAGGGACAGTGGAAAAACACAGAGTTCAAGGAAGTTCTACTGGCCATAGATCACCAGAAATACTTTAATGTAAATGAACTCCACTTACTTCTATACTTTACGATAAGTTACATTATTATGTTTCTTAAAGAAATGAGAAACTAAAAAATGAAATTAAGTAACATTCTAAGGTACCACAGCTTCAAAAACAGAAGAGGAGAGAATTCAATCCAGCTAATCTAGATGTAGCCAGTATGTTATATTGTGACTCAGTGCAGAGCACCACATTACATATGTATGGCTTCTATTTGTTAAGAGTAGCTCTTTTCTACGGTAGCAAGGGCACTTTACACATAATAGTATAATTCACTCAATAATATTAAATTTTATCTCCCCAAAACATCATCAAATATAATTTACATCATTGTTTTGCATGGCACTACAAAAGAAACTGAAAATGTAATTCGATCTCAATACATGTTTTAGAATTTCTGTTTTATATTTAGTGAAGTTGACAGATTGACAAAATATTGAGCCAGAAATGTACTTAACACATATTAATAATTTTAGCCTCTTACCTGCACTTAACTTCTATCGAATAATTTACATTAAAATGCCACTCATAATGATCTTCTCAGTTTCAAATATCTTAAAGTGTGAAATAAGGGTTTAACATCAACAGTATAAAAAAAAATATGGAACGCTTCACGAATTTGCATGTCATCCTTGCGCAGGGGCCATGCTAATCTTCTCTGTATCGTTCCAATTTTAGTATATGTGTTGCCGAAGCGAACACCTCATGGAAGTTCTTCAGGTGACTGAGTCATATGCACACTCAGGACTCTCGCTGAGAGGGAGTCAGCATAGTCACATCGTTTTTAGTTTTTCATCTTTATCTAGATAGAAGGATGGAGAAATGAGGGTTGAAAAAGCCAATCCAAGTAACCAAGCAAACATCAGGCCAGACAATTGGTTTAAAAGAGTAATCAAATGCACATTTGAAATTATCCAATGGTAGAAACATTATTTACTTCTATTTTACTTGACAGATCTCAGCTTATAACTGATTATGATTTAAATATAAATACAGATTCAAAATCTGATATGAAAATGTAATTACTCTCTATTTAAAAAGGAATTCAAATCACTAAGCTACACAAACAAGAAGGATCTTACTAGATGCTCTTTAATACTATTGTAGCTAATGGATTTTATTTACCTTGACTATAATGAGACAACATTGTTGATAAAATAGCTTCAGTTTACTTTTCACAGTCATCAATGCTTTGATCTCTTTCAACAACTAAAACAAAAATAGTCTTTTCTATCAACAAAGTAAAATATCGCTGGTAAAGAGAAAATATGTGAGTCTAATTATAAATATTGGATCACAAAATGAACTGAAATGTCAAAATGCAGTGAAAAAATCTATTGAATAATGAAAGCATCTATTTATTCTCTAAGTCACACTAAAGAGTCTTAAGGAAAAATACTTTTAAAACTTACTTAAAATGTTCTTGTCTCAAATTGTTCTTGAGCATTGCCTGGATTACTTTGAGCTAAATCAGGCCACCAAGATTGGCCCAGAGAAAATGGCAAGTGATCTCAACGGAGCTCACATTCATTGTCTTGTTAATGACTAAGTCTTACCAAAAAAAGTCCCTTGAGTTGAAGAATTCAGTGGTTTGAGCAGATGTTGCTCTTGAATATTTCTTTGTTCCTCATAGAATCAACCCACGTTCAGTGCTCTCGACAGCCCAGGTGGTCTGAATGTGGATTCAGTTTCATAGAACTGTAGTTATATTTCTTTATGTTCTATTCTGGGACAAATAGTGTCCATGTAGGGAGAAAATACATCAGCAGTTCTAGGTCTTATTTATGACCCTATATATTTGTAATTTAAAACTGAAACTAGATGGAATCCATTGTGCATTTTACAAATGTGATTTGTAAAAATCCCCTGCATAGTTCCTATTATTATCCCTATTTTATAGAGGGGTAAACTGAGGTTCAGAGAAATCAAACAATTGCCCAAGATGTCACAGGCATTCAATAGTAGAACAAGACTCACACATAGCCAGTCTGCCAGGATCTATAATGCCACTTCCTTGTTTCCATGACTTGCTGCTTCATTAGAAAAGGTCTTGCAGGGCAGAATCTGTGTATTTCTAAGTGTACTTTCTCGCTGAACCCTCAGGACTTGTTTCAATTTGGAGTCTGCAGGTCCTAACTGTGGCCTACTGTAGCAAAGTTTTTATGTATCTTCCATATCTCAAGTCACAGCAGATTGGTCAAATTCCTCTGGAGGCAGAGCAGAGCCCAGAAATTCATTTACAAGTGAGTCTGCCTGCTAATGGACAGGTTTCTATACTTACATCATTACATTTTGTATTTAAAAACATGTTAAGTTCAGGGAATCGGCCAGTAAAGAAGAAATGTGTATAAACATTTTGAGTGCGTATCCCTGCTTTACTGCTGTATATTTTATATATTACATTATGTCATGTAGTTATTTTGTGATGTAATGTTATGTTATGCTCTATATATAATGTACGTACTGGGCACATATAATTACATGTGTGCATGTGAAATAATCTGTATCTCTGGAATTAACAAGTTTATCAAGTCAATATGCACACTGAGTTTCAGATGATTCTCTCAAAACTTCACTTCCAATGTTCATACCAAACACAATAAAGAAAGGTACATCCCATTATAAAAACATGTTTTTACTAATTTTATTGTCTACTTTTTAAAAAAAATAAGTTTTTTATTGTGAGAATATTGTACAGAGCAAGGTAATGAGTACATTTCTTATCTAGCATTGTTGCCTCTTCCTTTGTTTTTCTCCTACTGTCCCATCCCTCCCACCTCCTCAACTACATTCCCCCCCCCCACTCCCCCACCCTCCCACCCCACCTAAATTGTAAAGTTTGTTTTCGACATAGCATCTTGTACATCTCATTGTTGCAATGGGCCAATCTGTATCCCTATTTAAACATTTTGTTTTTTCCCTTCCCCTCCCCAAATTATACCAACATCAAATACAGTGAAAACCCACGGGGTTATACCATGGGGGAGGGACATACAAAGCAATAAATACATCACATGGTATCTTATAAATACATTAGAAACATTAGCAAGGAAGAACAAAACCACTTGTGTCCCTATCTTGGGGTTCATCTTATCTGAGTTTTTCTGCTTGTCCCAAACATATACTAGTTATTGCAAATAAGGGAAACCATGGGACCTATGTTTTTATTGTCTTCTTTACCATAGCTTTTTAAACAAATAAGGCTCAACAGAGAGATCTCAGACTCCTGTTCCAGGAGTCTAGAAGACCAAGGCCAGTCTTTGTCCCTAGATGAATGGAACATGAGCAGATTCTCTTACCTAGAAATATTTATTTTTCAACAAGTAGCAACAGATAGCTCAGGATGGCTCACTTCTGGCACGGATAGAACAATTTTTTTTAAAGTCCTAGGAGGTCATTAGTGATACACCTTCCCCACATTTTTATTTCCAATATAATGTCTAGGAAACTACATTTTCCTTTTATGGACAAGGATATAGATGATGTATGACCTTATTATAGTCATTAAAGAAAAGGCAAATTCAATGGGAAATGCTCCTAAGCCAGTGCTGTAAGTTTTCTTCTCATCCCTTCCTCTGAGACCAGCTATGTAATCCTGGGCACGGGAAAGCTGTGAGTCCTCAGTTTTCTCCAATATATAATAAAGGTCCTGGATGAGGTCCTAGACTATATGTCTCAGATAGGCTACACTGAAAACACACAACTGGCCCTGGACCAGGCCAAAATGGTATAAAATTACAATTGAATACAACTCAATCTCAATATGCAATAGAATAGCTGAGACAAACCCGTCTAATTGTACATTAATATCCAGCCCTGTGATGCCCCATTAACCCCAGAGTACTAGAAGTTAACCTGGGCTCAGAGAACCCTCGGCCACCAGGTTGGTTTCTCAAGGTGTTTTCCACAGCTGCATGCCTAGGACCTACCACAGTAGCTGGAACATAGAAAAGGTTATTTTTACCCTCTATAAATAAGCAGATGGATAATAATAGTCAATATGTTGGCATTACTTCCCAAGGGCTAGGAACCATAATAAATGTTTGACATCTGCTAACTCAGTTTCTCCTTGAAAAGAGCATCAAAGACAGATGTTGCTGTTATTTTTCTTTTGTCCTATCAGGAAGCACAGGACAGGATAATATCGTTTTAACCAGGCTGTCTTCCCAAGCATCTACACTCTTGACCAGTACAATGCACTGAATCGTGAATGAATGGCTTGGGAGATCCTTCATCAGGACATTGGAATTCGTTTGGTAATGTCTGTGCTTGTGCTTCTGGGAATGCAAGTTGCAAAGAGGGCAGAGTTGAGAAACCTAAGTTACTAAACTGTTTGGCTTTGTGCTTGCCTAATCCCTATGACCCTCGTTTCCCTTTAACCTCATTTGTCACATACCACATACACTCTAAACAAAATCTTTAACTGTTCCAGAGATTCCACATTCAAACACGTACCACAAATAGCTTATCTCAGGCTCAAAAAGAGGCATATCAAGTTCAAATGACCCTAGTTTTCACAGATAGTCTCCAGAGCCATAGTCACCATGGTTTTCTTATGCAAGGATATTCAAAGTCTTTGCGTGTCATGCATGTAAAAAGCATAGTTCAGACAGCTCTCCTAGGGGCCAGCAGTTTCCAATTCCTATGCTCTGGTTGAAGGCTGGACCTATGCAAATACTGCTGAAGGGGCCTGAATGATCTCAGAAGATGTCCCTTAAAATAAAATGAAGGTAAGACTGAAATATGGAGCTGTAGATTACAGGATCAAACTCCAGGAGTTCTTCTACATGTCAGATCTGACCACTAGCCCCTATCTGCAGAGTAAATAGCCATAGTGAGGCTGGGCACCAGTTGCTCACATCTGTAATCCTAGCTATTTAGAAGGTTGAGATCCAAGCATCAGGGTTCAAAGCCAGCCTGGGCAAGAAAATCTATGTGACTCTTACCTCCAATCAACAACCAAAACACCAGAAGTAGAGCTGTGAGTCAAGTGGCAGGTCACTAGAATTGAGCAACAAAGCTTAGGGTCAGCGCCCAGGCCCTGAGTTCAAGCCCAGGACCTGCACACACACACACACACACACACACACACACACGAGTGAAGGACAAAGGAAGGTACATTACATGGCATGGACATGCCCTGGTAAGACAGCACTTCAGTACATTTTAACTGTCTTGAGGTGAGGCGAGGTAGTGTCAGCAGGGGTCTGATAGTCTTCATCTATTGCTGTGGCAGGCTATTGATTGTTCGGGGACCTTGTTAGAGTAAGTCATTGATGCCTGGGGAGATGGTCAGGTCTCCTGTCTGTTCCTCTGAAGATGGCTGCCAAGTGACTTCAGGAGAGTATGGCTCAGGGCAATGGATATAAATACAACATGGAGAAGGCTGAGATGTCTACCCTTTATCCAGTGCCTAATTAATTCATGCACCCAAGTAAAGACTTACGTTTCTCAGCCAAACAGTAAGTTAAATATCTTCTACAGAATGACTACATTTAAGTCAACAGAGATGATGCACATGATCTGGTGTAAAACTCAACAAGAGTTTTCTTAATTTCAATTGTGATTTTCAAAAAGTTATACAAGTTACAGCCTAAAAAAAATATTTTATCAGTCTTCCTTTTACCAAGATTTTCTCTTTCACCTAAGTGTGTAATTAACAAAACTTGTGGGTCTCATTTTGCTTTTTTTATTTTAAGAAATGGAAAAACAAATTGAAGTTATTAAATATGAATGGAGTCAAGGCTTCTCTGTGATGGTGGTGACATCAGCCATTTTCATAGCTCTGTTCTTCCTTTGTAAAAGCTGCACAGGCAATTGCAAAGGAAAACTTCCTGAATGTAAACCAGCAGGAACATACCTAAGGGAAACTTAATGCTTTCTGTGCTGACAGCCCAGGATGAGTCCAGGGAAATTGATAATAACCAATAACTGAAAAAGAAAAATAAGCAAGCACCATAATTGGCAAGAAACAGAGCCCACCAAAAGTGGCAGCAAAGCTTACCCAATATTGTCTGTACGTTTAAAACAATAGAATCCAAAAGAAGTTAAAAGATTCTTCCATCAGCTCCATTTTCAAATTTCATTTTCACTTTTAGATCCCAAGAAATCCAAAGACATGCAAGTTGTGTTTGATTTTCCTAACTAATTAGCTGTTTGAACATATTTAGCATCGATAGCATGATGTTTTGAGATACATAAATAGAATCTTTTTTCAAGGTAATAGTTTTGATTTTTTTAATTACAATGCATCTTGAACAACGTCACCCTTTCCATCATTCTACCTCATTTTCCTCCCTCCCATACCTACCCTCGTATTTCATAGTTCAATTTTTACATAATGTACATTGAATAGAATGGCTGCATTTGTTTACCCTTCCTCCCTCCTTTCATGCATCCCTCCTCATTGCCCTCCCCTCCAACATGTTTGAAATAGATAAAATGTTTTCACCACGGTCAGAAAAACATTAATTTACTAGACTACAAATAATTAGATCCTTAAAGTAGGACTTGTATTTTATTTTCTCAAATGTGACTTTTAAGAAAAAAACAGTGAAAAAATAATATTACATATTTCTTTGCCATGAATTTCAGAGAATATGAAATGGTTAACATACTTTCTCTGCATTTTCTATACATTCCTCCATTTGTAGCACTGCTCCGTGAAAAAGAAATGACTTTGAGAGGAGTCCCTGAATTATTAAAGAAAGTTTTAATTTACATCATTACATGATATTCAAACCAAAGCAGAAATAAGGACCGGTGCTTTTATTGACATGTACTTGGAAAAGGTTGGGTGAGAGATTAAGGTTGAATGAATAGAATTGTCCATGACCTGGAAATCTCAACATTCTCTAAAATTAAAGTTTGTATTTTGGAAACAGGAAATCACTTCTACCAGAGCTATCTTGAGAAGATTTTGAAGCCAACATACTTTGTTCTAGAAACATTTTCCCATGAGAGAAAAGAAAAATAGCATCAAACCTAGTAGAAGTGAGTTCTTTGGTACTGACAATGCTTTACAAATCACTTTTGATAAATGTGTACTACTAACACATATACACCACACACACACACACACACACACACACACACACACACACACACACACACACACACAGGCAGAGTCCAGAGAACAGAAAAGAAGAAAGACTAGTACACTAGCAGTGTAAAGAGCTCAATCAGTTTCCTCACAATAAATGTGAACAGGGTACCCAACAGATTCCAGCTCTAGCTGCCCTGTACACCCACTCCTCTAGCTGTCAAGACACACTAAGATGAAGCTGAACACCCCCAGAGAGGTTGGTATTCTAGAACTCTGGTTGTATTTCTAGATCTATGCAGATTTCTTGTTACTTTATCCAACTGTGGCTGAGTGGTTAAAAACAAAGTAGCACCTTGCACTTAGGCAATGAGCGTCAATATGTAGTATCAACTCTTTGAGCTCCTTTCCCATTCCAGGGAGTGAGAATCACATGAAAAACTACTTAGTTCAATGCAACAAGGGATATTCTAACTCTCACCATCTATCTCCTGAGATCCCAGTGGGAAAACCCTGGCAATTCTACTTTTCAAACAGGAAAGTGCCTTAGGTTGTTCTTGGGACTGCATTTTGGAATGGGAAAATGTGTCCGAATCATGTGTTGGGAAGTAATCTCATGAAGTAAACACATACAGAAATGAAGAAGGCAGCATGCGGATAGAGGGAGACACTGGCATACAACCTGGTGGTACCTGAGGCCTCACCCTATCCGAGGGGGAATCAGAACTTTTCAGAGTTGTCCCAGTTGTAAACAAGGAGGCCAGGACTTTGTCTCCCTGATTCATCTAGTCATTAGCTAACAACCATCTACCAGGGTTGTCAGAGAAGCCTACAACTACGACTACTCTCAATGGAAGACACAAGAGCTTGAGAATCGATATGTTAGCCCTAAAGGGCGAAGCTGGGAGGACCACCTTTGTATTCACCACAGCATTATTCCCTGGGACCACTTCTAATCATTTGTGCATTTATAATAAATATGAACAATCTATGAATGACTTCTCCAAGACGGTAGCTGAAAAGGTAAAAGCAGTAGCATGCTTAGGAGAAATTAAAACAAAACAGAACAAAAATGCCAAGATGGTGGCTAATGCTGTCTCCAAGTGAACTTACGTGTTAGTAAAGCAAATTGTTGCTTCTGCTGCTGCTACTGATACCTTGAAGCCATAACAGAAACTCCCTTTCCTTTATCTCAGAGGTCCCGTTTAGAGTCCTCTTCACCCACACCCGTCACCTCATGGGGTGAATGAACTTTGGTGTCTGATGACAGTTCACTTTGTTGGGTGACACAAACAGGTCTGAGGTTAGCTTTCTCATGGGGCAACACAAACTTGTGTCTGGCTGGGCACCGGTGGCTCAGGCCTGTAATCCTAGCTAGTCAAGTGGCTGAGATCTGAGGATCGGTTTCAAAGACAGCCTGGGCAGGAATGGCCTTGAAACTCTTATCTCCAATAAACCACTCAGAAAACTGGAAGTGGCCCTGTGGCTCAAGTGGTAGAGAGCTAGCCTTGAGCTGAAGAGCTGAGGGACAGCGCCCAGGCCCAGAGTTCAAACCCATGACCGATGAGAGAAAGAGAGAGACAGAGAGGAGGGAGAGTGAGAGGAAAGAAAGAAAGAAAGAAAGAAAGAAAGAAAGAAAGAAAGAAAGAAAGAAAGAAAGAAAGAAAGAAAGAAAGAAAGAAAGAAAGGAAGGAAGGAAAGAAGGAAGGAAGGAAGGAAGGAAGGAAGGAAAGAAAGAAAGAAAGAAAGAAAGAAAGAAAGAAAGAAAGAAAGAAAGAAAGAAAGAAAGAAAGAAAGAAAGAAAGAAAGGAAAGAAAGAAAGAAGGAAGGAAGGAAGGAAGGAAGGAAAGAAAGAAAGAAAGAAAGAAAGAAAGAAAGAAAGAAAGAAAGAAAAGAAAGAAAGAAAGAAAGAAAGAAAGAAAGAAAGAAAGAAGGAAGGAAAGAAGGAAGGAAGGAAGGAAGGAAGGAAGGAAGGAAAGAAAGAAAGAAAGAAAAGAAAGAAAGAAAGAAAGAAAGAAAGAAAGAAAGAAAGAAAGAAAGAAAGAAGGAAGGAAAGAAAGAAAGAAAGAAAAGAAAGAAAGAAAGAAAGAAAGAAAGAAAGAAAGAAAGAAAGAAAGAAGGAAGGAAGGAAGGAAGAGAGAGAGAAAGAGAGAAAGAAAGAAAAAAGAGCAAGCTTCTGTGTCTGGGGATTGAAGCAGAATAGCACCAACTGCACTCCTGCAGGATTTCTACTTTCTTCCTCAAAGAACACAAAATTGTAATACTTCATGCTTTTCCTTGTCAACCTTTTCCTTTCTTTTGTCTATTGGGAGGAATAACAAATATAATGGGAAAATCTAGACTGAGCTAGGTATTAATTGGACCGAGATAACCATGGCCTTTGCCTTAGAAACTCCTCAGTTCCAGGACTCCGTTTTGTTGTGTTTTTTTAAATTGATGTTGCGTTTGTACTGATACTGGGGACTTGCACCCCCACTTGGCTCTTTTTGACTCTAGGCTGGTGCTCCATCACTTGAGCCACATCTCAACTTCTAGCTTTTGGCTGATTATTGGAGATAAGAGTCTCATAGACTTTCCTGCCCAGGCTGGCTTTCCAACTGTGATTCTCAGGTTTCAGCCTCTTGACTAGCTGAGGATTACAGCAGTAAGCTACCAGCAACCTAGCGATCCATTTGCATTTAATCTCTTGCCATCTTGGATCTCTCTGAAGTCCTGGAATGGTAGATTTTAGCCCTGTTACACCCTATTGGCAAGTTTTGCCCAACTTAAAATTGGATTGAGAAATGCAGTCTTCCATGTATCCTGCAAAGGTGGAAATGGAGGAACACTGGTGACCACTGGAATTGTCTACCACAGTGAGAAAGCAGACTTATGGGGCCCATCAGCAATCAGCATTTTCTTTCCTAATTTCTCCTTTTGCAAACGAGTAAGAAGAACAGAATCCTTCCTATAAGCCTGGAATTCTATTTGAAAGCTAATGAGGTTATATGGAATTCTTTATACTATGTTTATCATTGAAAGAAGTAGATCCTTACTCAGGAGGTGGAGATGCAGAGAATCACAGTGTGAGGCTATTCCAAGCAAAAGGTTAGTGAGACCCCAACTCAACAACAAACTGGATTGGACATGGTAGCATAAGCCTGTGCTCCCAGCTATGTGGGAGAGATCAGTAGGAGGATCATGATCAGAAGCCAACTAGGCAAGAATGTAAGACCTGTATAGTAACTAAAGCAAAGAAGGGACCAAGTACCAGTGGCTCGTGTCTGTAATCCTAGGTATTCAAGAGGCTGGGACCTAGAGGATCACAGTTTGAAGCCGTATAGAGGAAAAAAGTCCATAAGATTCTGTCTCCAAAGTATCCAGCAAATCACTTGAGCTAGAGATCAAGTGGCAGAGCAACAGTGAAGCAAGCAAGTTGAGCTAGCCAAGGCCCTGAGTTCAAAACCTGGAACTAGACAAAATAAATAAAGAATTAAGGCTGTGGTTCAAGTGGTTGAGTGACTGTCTAGTGAGCATCGGGCACTGAATTCAACCCCCAGTACTGCTACACTAAGAAAAATGATTAGAAAGGCCAAAATAATGGCATTTTCAGGGAAATGGATGGAACTAGAGCAAATCATTTTGAGCAAGGTAAGCCAAGAGCAAAGAGACAAATGGCACATGGTCTCCCTGATATGTGCATGCTAAAGCCAAAATGCAAGGAGATATGATGAGGTAAACAGGACTCCAGAAACAAAGGACTGCTACTCATTTTGTCGTATCATTGCTAAATGACTCCATGTTCTTAACCACATATATGGTGTGTGTGTGTGTGTGTGTGTGTGTGTGTGTGTGTGTATGCGCACACGCACACACGCGTTTGTGCATATGCATTGAGCAGGCACGCATGCACACAATGGAGGGAAGCTAGGAGGAGGACACAGAATCAGTGGGAAATAGGAAAACATACAACAGAGGAGCCCCTCAGCTACACTGGACATAGATGAAAATAATTAAGCAACCCAAAGAGAGCGATGGGAAGGGAAGAATGAGAGGGAAAGAGGGAACAGACTACACTAAGCAAAAGGAAAGAAATGTAAATATCACCTGATGTGGAAGAAATAATTGTATTGTCAAAGCTCAGAGAATTCAAAAACTTTATAGCCAATGATAATGACAATTTTCCTTGTGAAGGTTAAAATGTGTTTGTGACTTTAAGTATCACTATTCCACAATACTGTGAAATATGACAAATTTATGTAATCACCTAATCACAATTTTTTTTAAAAAAAGAAGACAAGAAAAGTGTGCAAAAGGGTGAGTTAGGAGCAATGGGTGACAATGTTATCAGACACTTTGTATTCATATACTGTTTTGTAGAATGGGAAATTTTTATACAACTGCTTAAAGATAATAAAAAAATTAATGAAAAGTAGATCTTACATTTCCATCCATGTTTGGCTCTGGATTGGTTAGACACAACCAGTAGGGGCGGGGAGTGTCTGGCTTCAGTCAAAACAAGGCAAAAATATCGAGTTAGCCATCATCAGAAGTGGAAAGCTATCCAAACTGCCCAAAGGAAGACTGTGCATCATAACTAAGGAATACCAGACACGAAAGTAACTACTGAGAATTCTGAACCAACCTGAAGCTTCTTAATAGCAAACTGTCATCTTTACTACACATCTTGTCCTATTATGCTACCTGCACATAAAGAACAGAAGTGTTGACTCCGAGTTCTTTCAAACAATATATAGGGGCATAATCCTTCTAGGGGAAAAAACCTCTCTTCTTCAGATGCTCTAAAGACTAATCCATCTTTGAATCTAATTAGACATGAAGGAGGAAGTCAGGAGACACTGATGTGGAGGTCATTGAGTGAAGCCTGTTTTCTGAGAGAAATGTCTACATAAACCAATCAAATGGAAATGGTTTGCATGTCTTACAGTGTACTTGGGGACAAAAGCAAGAGTTGAGCTCTTACTGAGCCATATTTTCTCAGCTCTTCTTTTTCTGAATTCTTCCCTTGACTCAGATTGTTTCCTTTCCCTGCTGCAGCGAAAGAAAGCCATATTTCCCTTGCAGAAAAATTTTGATTTCTAGAACAAAAATATTAGGAGAATAATGATTACATAGATTAATGGATAGATGATAAATAGACAGATAGATTGATGGATGGATAGATAGATAGATAGATAGATAGATAGATAGATAGATAGATAGATAGATAGATAGATAGATTTTTTAAAACATCTCCAGGAGGTAATTTTACTAAATTATTAGGCAAATTTGTCTTTGGATGATGAGCTGTCAAGTGATTTCCTATTGTAATTATGCCAGGTTCCTTAAAAAGTGATTTATACCTCATTCTACTGGGGACTCAAGGATGCTCTCAGGAGTTAGACCAGTTTTCATATTAATCTCTCAGATTCCTACACTCTATGGAGGGTGATACCAAAACCACAGAGCAGCCCACAGTACAGATTTAGAGTTTCAATTTGTCACAGGAAACTGTTTCCCCCTCAGGTGAACATCTCATTTCCTTGTCACTTCTCCAATCTGCCAGGCAAAGATTTCCTGTCCTCTTTTCAAAGTTGGGTCATGTCGTTGCTCCCCCTCCCTCCGGGACCCTGGAGCTTGCCTTTTGCTCCTCCAATGGGCCTGAAATCCCAAGCCTCTGTCCCTAGAGCCTCCATCCAGGGATAATGTAGTCCCTGAGAAATTAGTTTCTCCTTGATATCCTTCTTTGTCTGTGGATTCCCTTATATTCTCTTAGGAATCTTTTCCTTTCAAGCTCAGATAAAAATATGAAAATTGAACCATATTTTCAATTATCTGCTGCATGTATTCAGTCCTCCGGACTACTAAAATCATGATCGTGACTGCAGAAAAATTCTATGGAATGGAGTGAATGTGTCCTTCAAAATTTAGATGTGGAAGGTCTAACCCCTAATAATATGACTGTGTTTACAGATGGAACCTTTAGGAGGTACTTAAGTTTAAATGAAGTCATAAGGAGGGGGCCCAATCTAATAGGATTAGTGTCTTAGTAAGAACACATCCATTAGAGGGCTTACTTCTTTCTCCAACCACTTGCATCCAGAAAAGTCCACAGGGGGCTACAGGAACATAGGGGTCATCTGCAGGCTAGAAAGTGAATCTTGAACTTGGCAATCTCCAGAAATTTGTGAAAATAAATTTATATTATTTAAGCCACCTTATCTATAGTTTTATATATATATATATGTATATATATATATAT